>NC_031775.1:20914784-20961085 GCF_001522545.3 Parus major
GCTCGGCGGGGCGGGAAGATGCGGAGCAAGGGCAGGAAGGAGAGCCTGTCCGACTCCCGCGACCTGGACGGCTCCTACGACCAGCTGACGGGTGAGTGCCGCCGCCGGGGAAGGTGCAGCAGCCACTCGGAACACGGCGCGGGGCGGTCCCGGGCACCCGCTTCCAGCCCCGCTGAGCCCCGCTCCCTGCCCGCTCCGCTTCGCCGCATGCCTTGCTCGGGGACAGGGGGAACGGCCGCGACCCCGGCGCTGGAGCAGGGGGACAGTCCCGACCCCCGTGGGGAGGGTGCTCCGGGGGCGATAGAGCTGGTCCCAGCGTGAAGAGGTTGTCCCGAGGCAAGGAAAAGGCCCCGGACGGGGGCGGGGGGGTGGAGTGCTTGGATCGCTTTTGGCCGCCCCTCGAGTTCACACTCCCTCACTGTTACCCTCGGGACACCAGGGTCTGGCGCTGAGCTCTCTCTGCCATGCCTTGGGACCCCGCTGCACCTGGGGTGGCACAGCAGCATCCCGGCAGCAGGTTCCCCAGGGAAGAGATGCTCACTCACTCCTCTCAGAAAACCCCAGCAGCACCACGGTGCCTGGTGTCTTCACTCATCACCCGGTGTCCCCTAGAAATCCCTTGAGACGTCCTGCCCCTGGATGGGATAGCTGTGGGACAGAGAGGACTAAGACGACCCATTTATGACCCTATTGTATTCCCCCTTCGTCCTCTGCCCCATCAGGGAATTGCCAAGCATCCCGCATTCCACAACATCTGTCCATCCGTCACACCTCATCTTCCACTCTCCGCTAGGGAAGCAGCTGGGCTGGAGCTGGCAACACCCCTGCTTCCCCACGTGCTCTCCGCAGATCAGGCCAAACCCTGTCCCCTTTCAGAGCCTCTGTCGCAGCAGCTGTGAAATGGGGCAGCAGTTCCCACCTGCCTCCTGGTACCCACGATGGAGCTGAACCTTTCCTTAGCCAGTGTGGTTCGGTGTCCTTGTGCCTCAGGCACTGTTGTGTGTGCACAGGCGGCTTCCCTGAGTTCCAGTGACGCTTTTCCTGCCAAAATCTGGGGTGGATTTCAGGATTTGCTCTAGAATTTCAAATAGGTGGTGGTAGCAGAGCAGGACCTCTGCTCTGCTTTCCTGAACAGCCCCACACACGGGAAACGCTGCTTACTGTCTGCCCAAACGTGCTGCAGGGAAGATATTTTTGAGCTGTGTAGGAACTTGGAACCCACACAGAACTTTTGGTTTCTCCGGTAACTTTAAAATGTCCATATGGATTTAAATCAAATCGAAGTTAAAAATAAATTCCAGTCTCTCCAAGACTGAGACCTTTTATGCCTGGGCTTACCTCTGAGCCAGCTGTGCAGCAAGAACCGGGATGGAGTGGAGCTGTGCCACCATGCAAGTCCCTGCCCACAGGGATGGAGCTTTGGGGAAGTCTTTAGGGAATAAGGCTGGAAATATCTGCCTCATTTCCCAGAGTGGGAAGCAGGCCCTGTAGGGCATGTCACTCATTTCCCATCACTGTCGAGTCAGTGACCTGCCAGGGCAGAGCCTGCAGTAGCACCACGGAGGAGAGGGAGCTGGTGCCAGTGGCGCTGATTTCCTCTGTGCTGGCTGAATGCAGTGAAGCTGACCCCCCTGTGGAGGGAAAGTTGTCTTTCTCCCAGAAAGTGTGGAAGTGATGCAGGCAGGAGAGGGGATGCAGCCTTAACTCTAGGGAGGGTTAACTAGCTTGACCCCATGCCTTCTAACCTGGTCTTGGCTCTCCTGATGTCCTGGAGATGTGATGAGGAGACGGGACCTCCACGGGGCTGTAGCAAAGCCTGGGTGAAGCTGGCAGTGCCTGTGTGGGCTTAGTCTTTATCTGCAGACAGGAGGGTGGCTGCTGGCACCTGCTGTTTGGTAGCTCAGCTCTGCTTGGGGTCAAGCACGAGCAGTTTGGGGTGCTCCTGCAGCTTTGGAGACCCCCATCAGGATGTGTCAGAGTTTAGAGGGCATCTGCCATGCAAAAGCTGTTAACCGAGAGATGATTTGGTGTCAGGTGAGGCAACAGCCCCACAGCAGCTCCAGTGATTGCTGGTGTGTACAAGGACAGCAGTCAGTCCTGGAATCCATCCCCGCCTGAAATCAGGGGTGAGAGCAATGTGATTCCCACCTATGCATGGCTAGAGAAGGGTTAGCAACACCCACATCCAGAAGGACAGGGGCTAAACAGGAAGCAGGACCCTTAGCCATGCTCAGAGTAGAAACACTCCGCAATGTCCACTCATTCTTAAATGTAAAAAGCTGTTGAAAATGAAGGTGCAGTGACAGTCGCCGCTCCCTGCGGTGTCTCCAGCGATGCCCAGCTGCCCTGGCTCTGTGGGCACGTGGATGTGTGTGTGAGAGGCCCGAGTGAATGAGAACTGCCTGTGTGTGAGCAGTGGGCAGAGCAGCAGCGCTCCCTGCTCCGGGGGAACACGGGCAGGCTGTGCTGGGGCGAGCAGGGATGGATCCTGCCTGTGCTGACCCTGCTGCGGCGGCATGGGCCAAGGGCAGGAAGCAGCCGTGCCTGCCTGGCTGCTGAGCCTGCGGCTGAGCACCCACCTGGGTGTTAAGGAGAGAAATGTTTAGGTTACACCACCAGGAAATTAAACTGGTCCATTTCTGGGATATTTAGATGACGCTAGCGAGAAATAAAAGCCATCCATAAATTACATTATTCCTCCAGCCTCTAATGGCATGAGCGATTAGTATGCAAGCAGAGTTCAGAGCCAGTGTCTCAGGACTGCTCTGGCCATGGCTCTCCATGCAGAAGAAATGGGAATCCAGAGCCACTTTGTCCCGAGAAATGCAGGTACTGCATCCCTGACCCTGGATGCTGGCAGTGTGAGAGGTGAGTGAGCTTAGAGGAGGGTTTCCCTCCTGCCTGATGCTCCACAGGGATGTGTGGGCATCAGGGCTGCCTTAGGTCCAGTTCTGGAGCGTGGGTGGTAGGGCTTGTCTTACCCCATTGGACAAACCCCTCCAAGCCATGCTGTATCTCGTGATACATGCGGGACAGCATGTGCCTGGACAGGGTCAATATATAGGCTGTCTGGGATGGGGAAAAACCCCTAACTGCCTTTAGGAAAAATGAGGGATTCATCTCCAGGGCTGTTGGGTCCTCAAAAAGGACCAGGAGCCTCACTTTTCACCCCTGCTTTTTTTCCCTCCAGTTGTTGTGATCTGGGGACTCAAGCAACCACTTTGCTCCACCCCAAAGGCAGCTGCAGCATTTGCAGGGCTGAGCAATTGCTATAGAGATCATCTGCAGAGCTTTGGGATCCTCCTGTCTCCAGAGGCACAGCTGATGGATGGGGACTTCCCAACTCCTAGCACTTTAGCAGCCCACCCCGTGAGATGAAAACCTTAGGCACCAGCGTAGCAGCAGCGCAGCATCTGGCTGAGCTCTCTCCCTGCCTCGAGGGACGGTGTTTCAGGGGTATTTCTCCCCACAGCAGTAAGAAAGGAGATGTGGGGCTAAGCTGTCCCCCACAGGCACATCAGAGGGAGAAGAGGCCAGTTGGGTCAGTGGGAGGACAATAGGAGCAGGGTTCCAGTCCCTGCCATGGGATAAAGCTGAGGAGCTGTGTCCTGGCAATGCCACAGGAGGATCCCAGGTGATGGGCAGATCTAAGGCTGTGCCAGGGGCTTGTTCTGCTCCCAGTAAACCCGGCAGCTTCATCGTGTCTGCTCACAGCCCGTGATCAGTCAGGTGGGGGGGAACATCTCCACCAGCTTGCTATAGCGTAGGACTTCCATCTGCATGGGGGATAATTTATTTCCCAGAGTGTGGAGGAGGTGTCAGTGCTAGCCTGTCCCAAATAATAGTGTGTGTAGGGGGAAGCACTGGGATCTGCAGCTGGAGGATGGAGTGACAGGGTCATTGGGTGGGAGCAAGGACATGAGAAGGCAGGGGCTGGCAGGAGCCCGGCTGCAAGTGTGCATGGCAGGTTGTGTGTTGTGCCTGTGTGCTGGATTGATCCCACAGAGGGGAACAGAGGTGGAGACTGTGCCCAAGACCAGCTCACCCATGTCCAGATTGAAGGTCCTTCTCTTCCCCAGTTGCTTCCTCGAGAACAGCCCTGGGTGCACAGCCCTGTCCTCATGGGTCTGGCAGGGCCAGCTACCTGCATCCCTCTGGTCACTGTCGGGCATGGGTTGTCCCCTCTTCCTAGCAGCAGCCCCCAGGAGGGGTGACATCCACCAGTGTCCTTCCCCTGGGTGGGTGTCTGGCCCATGGGAACTGTGTATTGCCCATCCCCCTGCTCCCCTGCTAACCTGCCTCCCCTTCTGCTGCTGCCCCACGCAACCTCCCTGTGCTTGCCACTTCTGCTCCTGCAGCCTGGCAGTGAGGCTGGGCTGGAAGCCACACTGACCCTTGAGACAGGTCCCCGAGCTCCCAGGAGGTTCTCTGTCAGGGTGGGGCACTGTAGGGAAGGGTCTCCCCCCTCATGTGTTAGGGTTAGAGGCTCCCATGGGTCATCTCTGTGCCAAAGCGCCTTGCCCTCGATGGCTGCTGCACCTTCCCGGGGTGATGGGACTGTTGCCTGACTGCCTCATCTCTGTCTGCTGTCTCCCTCCTTCTGGTGTCTGTACCCTCTTCCTCTCCCCTCTTTGCTGTCCTGGCTTGTCTGCAGTCCTCTGATGCTGCTGACTTCCCTCTCATGGGGTGTTGTGGCATTGCTGAGATCCTGAGGGTCCCTGATGGAAGAGAAGCTGCTCCTAGCCACACATGGGGCAAGGAGCATGTGAGTGATGCTGCTGGTAGCACTGCTCAGCACAGGCAGGCAGGATTTCACAGCTGGAAAGGCTGAAGCTGAGGTTTTGGCAGCTGCTGCTGCATCCCTGCAAGCAAAGGCAGGTTGGAGTCCATGGGGAATTGGTGGCACAGGATTAATTAGCAGGAAGTTCGTGGATTTGGTTGGGCTGGTTAAATGGCTGATCTCTACAGATGCTGATGCATAATTCATGGATTGTCACAACTTTGGCCAAGGGATACAGCTTTGGCTGCACAGGGCTGGCCATGCACAGGCTCTTTCACCATCTCTGTGTCTGGGCATAGAGTTTTTCCTCACTGTTGGCCATGTTACAACTGGAAAAGGTGTCTCAACTCAGTGGTGCTGTTCTCATATTGTGTGTTATGCTGAAACCAGTTGCCGTCAGAGCTTTGGGAGCCAGGACATGAGGAGGTTTGATCCCTGGAGCAAACTCTGGTTTCTTCCAGCTATATTGGGTCCATATGTCCCAGCTGGACCTGAGCCTCATGCATTAACAGCCCAGACATCAGCAGGTCACCCCAGCCTTAAAGGACGGGAGAGACCCCGTTCATAGAGCTGCCTCTGCCTCTCTCCTCATTAGTGATGTTTTCATTAGGGGAAGTGGTTTGGTTTTGTTTAAGCCAAATTGCTGTGCTTGGGAGATGATAAATCCATCTGCTGGCAAATCGCTCTCCTGCCGCCGGGATGGATCCCAGCCCTGCTCTCTAATCATGCTGCAGATAAATGAGCCTTTAGTGAAACCAATCTCCCTCGAGGCGGGGCTGAGCTAGGTGGTCTGATGCCATGGTGAGGGGTTCTGGCTTCACGTGGGGAATCACAGCCCTTCACTAACGCTGTAGAACTCTGAGGGTGGTTATTGCTGAGCAAGTGAACTGCTGGGGCTGTTGCAAGTGGGTTCCGTGGGAGCAAAGGGGCAGAGGAGTCCCTTTCCATGGGACAGTGTCTGTGGATGGGTGCAGTCTGGCACTGTCCATGCCAGAGTGCTCTGCTGGCAGCTGGGGCTGGGTGCTGGGTGTGTTCCATGGGGGTGAGTGGCAGGACACTGGGGATGAATGACCCCACTCCCAGTGATACACCCCTCGAGGGCTTTGCGGATGTCCTGTGGCAGCCGGGCTGTGCCGGGCTGTGCTGGGCGGGAGGCTCTTACTGCAGTCCTCCTCTCCCCGAGCTGCTGTGGCTCCGGCTGCTTCTGGCTTTTAAGTAAATTTGTCTTCCTCTTCAAATGAAAACGGGTGGTGCAGCCTCTGGGGAGCAGTGAGAGTAATTAGCTTGTTTGGAGACGGAGCCCTGCAGGAGGGGAGCTGGGGGCAGAAAACTGCTGCTTTCAACAGGAGCTGACAGAGATAGGGAATGTGGAGGGCTGCCACCTTCACTGCCTCTGAAGCTGGGCTTCCTCGAACATTTCCTCTGTGGTCCAGACAGGGCAAGTCACCTATGGGCATTCCTGGGCATGGGAGGTACTCACTGCCACTGCCACTGACATGTGCTTCTGTGTCCATGCCTTGCGTGTCTCTCTGGCCCCAAAGGCTCAGCTCCACCAGCTTCCAGATGACTCCAGCCCCATTTTGGCAGGAAGCACTCCACTTTTGAACCTGATGAGTTGGAGATCCCTTCTGTTTAGGGAGGGGACCTCTCCCAAGCCCAGGCTGGTGTTGGCATTGCTGCTGGTGACTCTGGGCAAGAAGGTCAATGTCCCATCTGTGCTGCTCCTGCTCACTCCACCTGGGGACATGGGGGGTCTTGAGACCCTGAGGTCTGCAGGACACACAAGCAGGAGCTCCACTCAGAGCATGCACAATCATCCAATTCCTGTGCCAGCTTCACGCGCAGTGAGTGTTTTGGGGGTTGTGCCGTGTGCAAGTGGGGGCACTGCACACCCCTGCGTGCAGACAAACCTAATCCACGTTCCACTTAGCCCTGGGCCGTACCTGGAATGGGCAGGTGGCTTTGTCCTGGATGGCAGGGGGATGTGGGGTGTGACTGCTCCCAGGCAGGTGGGTCAGGGACCATGCTGCAGCAGCAGCAGTGCCTGTAGGTAGGCAGGGAACACCCACAACCCCAAGGGGCTGGCAGTGGAGATGGACAGCTTCACCTGCAGTCCCTCTCCAGGGAGCAGATCAGGGACAATGATGGAGTGACTAACTCAGCAGGTGGGGTAGTGGCACAAATCTGCTGCCTTAGCTCTACCCTGCAGAAACTTGAGAACTGGATGGGATTATCTGTCCTGTTGTCCCCATGAGACACATCCCGTGGCAGTGACATTCCTGCTGGGAAGGGGCTCAACAGTCTGAAGCAGAGGCAGGCTTCTTGGCAAGATGCTACCATGAGAGACTGGCATGACCCTGTCACTGAGCCTCTGTGGGGCAGAAAGTGGGACCCTGGTCCTAGCTTCAGGCACGGACTCCAGCAGCAGAGTAAGGATGCACCAAATCCCTAACCTGTCCTCTTTCCATTACCAACCACACATTTGGACACCAAAAAGTGCTTTTTAGGGATGGAGTATCATCATCTCATCCAGCCAGGATGAGAGTCACAGGAAAGAGAGGTTTCCTTGACCCAGATGGGGAAGGTGTAGCTCTGTGGGACACAGAGGGGCACCAGAAAACTCCCACATCCATCAGGAGCCAGGGAAGAGCCATCCATCTCCTTTCACCAGTTACTGCTGCCCATGCAGCTGTGGTAGGGTGAAATGGGAACCGGCCTGCTCGCTAACGAGATTAGACAGGCGAGCCATTGCTCCTGGCCCCTTTGGTTAATCGCTTCTTCCTAGATTGAATTTTTTAAAATTGCATTGCTTACAGAAAGCCCCTGAACGGGTTTAAAGGCAATAATCCACCCGGCCCTCTGTCACTGCAAGGGCCCCCCTGGGGCTACTTGGCAGTGGGTTGTTGAAGTCCCTGGTGTGTCTCCACGTGTCTCTGGTGTCCCCAGGAGGTGGCTGGCAGCATAGGCCCTTGACAGCTCCTGATTTATTCCAGGAGGGAATACGTATTAATTTTTAATGGTGTGATTTAGTGAAGTCTCCAGAGGTGAGGGAGGAGGGACTGGGTCAGATGCCAGGCTCTGTACTGCTGCCCATGTGAGCAGCAGTAGTAGAGGTCCCTTCTGCCCCCCTACTACTGCCTCAAGGGCCACGGTGGGCAGCTGCCCATCCTGCTGGACTCCTAGGATGCAGGACTTGGGTGGTTCAGTGGTGGGGTGCAGCACACCCAGCCCTGGCTGCACTTGCTTAAGGTCTTGTCTGACCCTGGAGCAGGGAGGGACAGCTGCTGGTGCCAGGTTCTGGGGTTGCAGCACAGGTGGAAAAGATGTGTGGGGCTTGGGTAGCACAGTAACTGATGTTATGCTGTGGTTGTGACTGATCCCAGCATCTCTTGGAGACATCCCAGCCCTCTCTTGAGTGGTGGGATCTGCCCCTAAGTTCCTCTTTCTTTCCCCCTCACTCTGCTTCTAGCAGTTGATCTTCTGAGCCCATCCCCAGACCCCTGCTGCTCATGCTGACCCAAACAAATTTCCCCTGGAGTCCGCCCTCCCTGCTTGCTTCCCCTCCATCGTGCAAAGTGAGTCACTCCCAGGCACCAGGAATCATTCATGTCATTTCCCCCTTTGCCGCAAAGTCATTAATGCGAGTGGAATAATTTGTTGCATAACGGAGAGGATCAGCAGGAGCGCTGCTCTGGCAAGCAATTCCTGGCCCTGGCCACCACCGCCCTGGGAGAGGGCAGCTCGAGGGGATCCTGCTGCTCCTACGGCTGCACCATGCTGGCAGCAATGGCGTTGGATCCCTGAGGCATTTTTCCAAAAGCCATCAAATCTTCCCTGAATCCCAGCCTGGAGGGATGGACCTGTTTGTCGTGGCCTTGGTGTCTGCTCACCCTCACACAGATCCTCTGAAAGGGACGCGTTGCAGCTCCCCCACAATGACACAGGCAAGAAGTGTCCCCTGCATTGATCAGGGTGTGTATTGTGGCACCGCTTGTTCTGGCCACATCCCTGCCTCCTAGTCACTCCAGCTCCTCTGAGCTCCCCAAGCTGTGGGTGTCACAAGGGCTTCCCACCAGCAGCCAAATCCCTCCTGACTTCTTGTTCCAGAACTGGGGACCCCAAGGTGTCCCAGCAAGGGTGCAGTTGGCTCCGGAACTGCTCCCAGTGAGTTCCCAGCTGGCCATTTTTGGTGCAAACCCAAGCAGAGCTGGAAGTCTCTCATGGGGACCTTGCAGCCTCCCCAGTAGAGGGCTGGCCAGAGGTGGCACCTGCCACCCTACCAGCAAAGGGGTGTGGGTGCTGAGGGCCTGTGCTTGAGTGATGCTCACTGTGATTGTGATAGATCCGGTGCCTCCCCTGCATATGGTGTGGGAGGAGGCCAAGGAACAGTGCTCTAGGTGATAAGAGGCATTGTGGAGACTGCTCCCCCTCCCCAGGGTTAATTTCCTTCTATCCCACGCTTGGCCAGGCATTAATTTAAAGATGCTGTAATGGGAGAGGGAGAGTGTAAGAGGATTGGGCTGAGGGCAGGAGGATTTAAGGAAGGGAAGGGATGTGGCTGGGAGCTGCACAGGGTCTGACGGTGCAGGATGGGCAGGAAGTGCCGTGCACGCCTCAAGACTGAGCCACCCTGATGTGTCCCAGCACCCGTGGTACCCTCCAACAGGGAACGTGGGAGTGAAGCCTTCCCCCTGCTCAGGCAGAGCTGCTGGTGGCTGGGTGGGGACAGGGGTGTGAGTTTGCAGTGTGGCCGTGCCACATGTCCCACCTGTCTGTGCTTTGCACACCAGGCACAAATTCAAACCCTAGCCTGGAGTAACTCAGCAGATGGGCATCATGCCTGGTTAGGGGGAGAAGGGGGGAAGGAGCAGGCAGAGCTCTTTTGGGGTGCCATATCCCAGCTGGGACTTAGTGCCCTTGGCTCAGCTGGGCAGCAAGCCCCTCGGTGCAGGGGGCTGCCCTGAAGCAGAAAGGGGAAGAAGGAGATGGTGTTTAATATTTCAAAGTGACTCACTGAAAACCTGTTTTTCCTTAGGATTGGTCATTCCCCAGCATCCCCCAGGAGGGGCTGGGGTCAGGGGTACCCCAGTTCAGTGTAAGCTGGAGGGAGAGGCTCTTTTGGGACCACACCCATGGAGGAAAAGGAGCCTTTTCTCCTCCTCCATCCCGCACAGACTCCAGAGTCCCACCTCTTCCCTGGACCACAGTGCTGGGACAAGGATGTGGGTCCCAAGGGATTGTGGTGTCCCTCCAGCCCTGCACCATGCTGTGCCTCCTCCCCCAGCACTGTTTGTTTTCTCAGCCTGCCCTGCTGTAATTACAGCCCGCTGTCACTCTCTGGATAATACGTCTTCTCTTTTATCTCTGCTTAATTAAATAACCATGGGGAAGTGAGGGGCTGGTAAACCCTTGTTTGCTGGGATGAACAACCCAGTGGCACTGAGGAGGTCTCCAGGAGCTGGCAGAGGAGCTGGATGGAGATGGCTGTGCCTGGACAACACAGCTGAATGTGGGGTACCTGCGGCCCTTGGGAGGGATGAGGCGCTGACTTTGTTGTTCATGGGACAGGATCTCTTGCACAGGTGTTTCCAGGTCAACCCTGAGGAGGTGCCCTGGATGTGACCACTGACACCCCATCTGTACCTCTCCCCTCAGTTTGGAGCCTTGCCCGCTACCAGGCTGGGAAGAGCGTGTGGCTGCCAGGCCAGCCACCTCTGCCCACAATTAGTTGGTGCTAACAGCATCCCTGGCAGCTGCTGCTGGGTCAGTGATCTCTGGCAGAATATCTGCCAGGCCATCCCCCCATGAGACCAGACCACTCCCTGCTCAGCAGAGCATCCTCACTTGTGCAGTTGGTCCTCAATGCAGACGTGGCTCCCTCTGCTCAGGCTCCATCCCTGCTCTCTGACATCCCTCATGTCTCTCTGCATTTGCACCTTTCTCTGGAGGCTGGTCACATTTGGGTGCTGTCAGTGGTGCACTCCCAGGTGCTGCCCCTTTGTCTTTCTTCTCTGGGTGCTCCTTTCTCCCCATCACAGCCACCCCACAAGCTGTTGTAGCAGTGGAAATGGAGTCTGTTATGACATCCTCAGGAGCAGGATATGGCCCTGTTTAAAAGCACTGGGCTGGGGTGATAGGAGTACTCCCCTGGGCGCTGCTCACTCTGCTATGATGGACCAGGATGAGATGTACATGTCTGACTGGGCTGGACAGGGAAGTGAATGCCCCTCACTGTGAACAGCTCTGGCTCTTGGGGTCCTGGCTTGGAAACAATCAGTCTGGAGATGGAGCAGTTTTAGAGGCACTCTTGGTCTTCGTGGCAGGATGCTGTGGGGAGATGAGTTCTGTGACAATGTAGGGGTTGTGTACAGATGTGGAAGCATGGGATGACCTGCAGACCCAGGGTAGCTCTCCTCTGGTGTGCTGCCCATCCTCACAGCCTGTCCTCCTGCCTGCCCTGGATTTGCAGCTCCAGACTCGATTTGCACAGATCAAAGCCCGGGGCCATCTCTCATCTTGGCTTACCTGGGTCCCGCCTGCCCCCAGCCCGGAATGCGGGGGAGGTTTGGAGGTAATCCTTGCAGACAGGATGCTGCTGGCTAATTATAGCAGAACCTCTCACTTCGTGGGAACCACGGCAAATTGTCCCTCGAGCCCTGGCAGCAATGGTACAAATCTTCCGCTAATTAGACTTGAAAGTCCTCCCGTGAGCTCAGACACAGGATGGATATTTGATTATTAACATATTTATTTCTGAATCTCTCAGCAGGTCTTGCACTGGGAGGCTGTACTCCCCCTCCATAATTGCCAGGCGCATTTATTCCTATCAAGAGTGCCTGGGGGCTCCAGGGAGGGGGTGCTCCTCAGGTCTGTGTGCTAATTTTTGGGATTGTCTCATTAAGGTGTGTAGAAGAAAACTTGCTGATGCTGAGAAGGTCTTAGGCAGGAGCTGTGTGCCTCCCACCAGCCCCTCTCCCAGATGTGATGCTCCTGACCCTTCTGCCCAATTGGGAACCCAGGGATATCTTCCCATGTGTTCCCAAGCACAGTGGGTCCAGGCACCAGGCAGGCAGAGGAGGGATGAGGATGACCCAGAGGTGCAGAGCTGGTGACAGGCACCACAGCCCAACACAAAGCTGCCGGCCATGGCACTTCCAGGGAGAGCATCCCTCCTTCCAGTGGAGGCAGACAAACTGCAATGGAAACACTGTCTCTGAAACAACTGAAAATAGCTTTCCTGTCCCCAAAATGTCAGTTTTAAAAGGCAGTCTCTAGGGCCCCCCTGGGCTGGCAGTCGGCTGAGCAGGTGCCCTGGAGATGCTGAATGGGCAGCCCTGCTGCCCCATGGGGCAGAGAGCACAGCAGGGTGGAAGGCTGAGCCATCACTCAGGGTACAAGTGGAGAGAGGGTCAATACTGGCATGGGGGGCTGTTAGCCCCGCCATGGGGATGCGCAGTGCCTTGGCTTGAAGCTGGATTAAGGGTGCAGGTGGGCTGTGGGCTTTTGGAAAGGAAGCACTAAGCTTGTGTGTCTGCTCTACTCTGAGCCCCCCACATCCACCCAGCCACCTACCCAGGGGCTTCAGGCCAGTGCTGGGGAGTTGCTGGTGTGGGGACTCCATGGGCTTGGTGAGGAGCCATGGGTCAGGAGCACAGCCCCATCTCCAGCACACTTTGCTCTCCCTCCCTGCCTTGTTGCTGCATCTCCCTGAGCCGAGGCCACGCGCCTCGTTACAGCTCTGGAGTTATTAATAGCAGCAAACACTCTCGGTGCCCTCAAGCCAAGTCCATTTTGGGGGAGATTCCTGCCATTTGAAGCATGTTTCCCCTCCAGGCATCTTATCTCCCTCTCGCAGCTGTGCAGGCAGTGCGTGCAGGAGCCCCTGGATGAGCGGTGGTGCTGATAGTCTGTGTCACTCAGCGTGGCAGCATCCGCCTGGGTGACAGAGGGTGTCCCAATCTCTGACCCACAGGCAGCCCTGAGCTGTCTGAACACGTGGGAGCCGAGGTTGTGTCCCAGCCTGTTCCTACTGTGCTTCCTCCTGTCACCCTGCTGAGATAGATCTGTTGGTGGCCAAGCCAGCGCTGATTGCAAGGAAATGAGCCTAGTGCCACCTCCCATTTACTGGAGCCAAACCTACGTGTGATTGCGTGGAGCTCATTAATTTGTCACCATCACTGTGGCTTGGTGTGGGGTGGTGAGGGTGGCAAGGCTGGAGATGCTGAGGACCATGTCCTCTCCTGGAGCAGGCTGGGGAGCAGGGCTGATGTCGCTTGTGACCAGGCTGAGATTTGTCCCAGCTTCTCAATTCAGGAGACCCTGGTGATGATTGGAGTGGGTGCTGGAACAGGTCTGGGGATGGAAATCCCTGCTGATTTTCATGGGGTGCCATGGGCATGGAGCAAGGTGGGAGGGCATCTAAGGGGCAAAAATATGCTGGTTTGGGATAAGGAGATGCTGTGTCTGTGTTGTGCCCCAGTGTGAGCTGTATTCCCCCACACAGCAAAGTGCACACGTGTGAGGGCCATGGTCTTTGGAGATCCCAGGGGCTGTGCTGCCTCACTGCCTGATATATCCTGGGTGCCCCCAACATTGTTGTGCTTTTCAGACACAACAAGCTCTGAAATGCCCTAGATGGTCCGGGCAGGTTATGCTTCTACTTGCTTACAGCTGCTGTCTCGATGTGTCAGCCCTATAACCAGAGCTGGGTTCAGCTCCTGGCTCTTCTCCTTTCCCCCTGCTTCGGTTTCCCTGCAGTTGTTGGGGCAGTTCTCTGCCCTCCGATTGCAGGACAAGGAGATGCTCGGGGTGCACCCCAGGAGCCGGGACGGGGGCTGATGAAGCCGTGTCCCCAGCTTTGTCCTCTCCTACCCACCGCTTCTATCCTGTTCACGGGGTCAATGAATTATTCATGCCCTGCCAGGCGGGGGTGTGTCTGTGGCCGCCTGTGTGATGCCAAGGGGGACGACATGCCGCCGAGCACAGAGAGCTTTTCTGTGTAAATACCTAAAATATTTAGCAGAACTGACAAAAAAAAAAAAAAAAAAATCAGCTTGGGAGCATTCAGTGTCTCAGTGTAGTCTGGAGGTGTGGGGTGCATCACGGAGGTTCAGGGATGATGGACACACCAGGGTAGACCCTGTGGGGCTCTGACTTTCATCTTGGCTGGACATGCACCACCTGAGCTGGTGGTGGAGTTTGTGTCTGTTTGTCTGTCCAACCACCCATCCGTTGGGTCTTTCTGCTTGTCTCTGCCATCAGAGCGTGGGGGTGCCCCATCCTTTCCCTGCTTTGCAGGAGTGCTCTGGCATGTGCTCGTCCCTAGCGTGGTGCCACAGAGCCAGGCTGCTGCCCCATCACCTGCTGCCTGCCAGCTGCTGGCAGGTGGGTGCTGCAGGACCAGCACGCAGCGTTGGGCTGGGTTCTTTCCCTGGCAGCGCCTTCCTGAGCAGACAGATCGCATCACATGCATTTTTTAGCAAGATCCACCAGCTGAGAAGGAGCTGAGCTGTCGTCGCAGGTTTGTGATCAAAGCCAGACATGCCCTGGCAGCCCCGGGGAGAGTGGCCCTGCGTGCCATTCCTCTCCAACACAATTTAGTGGGCACAGCAGGTTGGGTTCCAGCAGTGTCACAGGTTGCAGGTGTGTTTCCCCTGCGTTCCTGAGTGTACCAGCATGACCAGCGCCCTCCTGCCTGCTGCGGTTCCGTGATTCCTGACCCCAACAGCTAAGGATGGGTGCAGTTATGATGCGGAACTGTTGATGGTCTTATGCTTCATGCACAGTCCTACATCCCAAAAATGGCACCTTCTGCTGGGAGTCAGAGTGACGTGAGTTTGCTGGCAACAAAGATTGGGGTAGGAAAGGGTTTGTGCTTGTCCTGGGATGTGTTTTATGCCAGGTTCACAAGGGAGCAAGCAGATGTAAAGGATGCAGGGAGCTGTAGCCAGCTCTGGATGGGAAAGCACATGGAGCCAGCTGGCTGTGAAAATGCAGGGCTGCCCTGCGAGGCAGCCTGGGCTGCTGGCAGCTTTTCCTTGGCCTTTGCAAGCCCGTCCTTTCATGGATGCTCTCTGAGCCTTGGCAAGGTAGGAGCTGTGCGCTGGCCCACGATTTGTACGTGCCAGGGCCGAGCCGCGGGGTGTGTGGCCAAAGGCAGGAGGGGCTCAAGGTTAGAGCACACAGCTCCGCCCAGGTCCTGTGCCCTGCTCCGAGCCTTCCTCCACCTTCCTCCTGGACTTGCTCCTGCCCCCCTCGCCTCCCCGGTGGTGGCTGCCTGCGGTGGGTGCCTGCGGTGTGCCCGCACAGCACGGCTGTGTTGCGTGTTTCCCTCTGCAAGCGCAGCAGAGCCCTCGGGCTGCAGTTCGCTGTGACAGCACATCCCATGTCAGACCCGCTGCAAATCCTGACTGCTAATAGCTATGCAAATTACCTCATTAGCTGCCTTATTTATTTTCTCTGGCATCACGTTTTCAGCACTTCCCCCAGACCCGGAGGCTGCGGTTTTCCCGGGCTGGGAGGAGGCAGGAGCAGAGCAGCAGCACGCAGGACTGGCTGGGCTGAGCCTTCCTCTCTCTGCTGCTGGCAGAGGTGTTGGGATCCCACAGAGCCACTCATCCAGATGTGGTGTATCTGGAACCAGAAGCTCATGGCTCCTGAAGTGATCCCTGCTGCTAGGACGTCTGCCTTCTTCTCCCTCATCGTGTCCTGGCTCCAGGCTGAGTCTTGCTGAGCTCTGCCTCCAGCCAGGACCTGCTCTGTCCCTGCCAAGCAGCTGTGAGTCTGGCATTGCTGGGATGTGTATGTCCTCCATCCCCCCAAAAAAGGTGGGTTTAAATTATTTAGAGAGAGAACAGAGCATTTGCTCAGCTGCTGTGGGTCTGAGTGGTGGGCTGAGGCTTGGCACAGGGTCGCAGGATGTCCTGCATCCTTCCTACTCTGATTATCCTTCTTTGGTAATGGAAATTTTCCTCCTTCCCGCCCTGATTGCCCTTCCTCATTACTGGAAATGTGCCTCCCATCCTGACAGCCCTTCCTCCCTGAGAGGAATGTTGGCATCTGCTTTCTGCCAGCCACAGGATGACTCCAGAGAGTCCACAGATGCCCTGGCCAAGGTGGCCCTGAGGGGTGTAGCCCAGGTTGAAATACTTGGAAGCCCAGGCACCATCCAGGGCTGGCACAGGCAGGAACAGTCTCTGACCACCATCCCAGCACGGTGCCCTTTGGCGATGTGCATGTTGCAGGGTATCCCTACCCACGCTGGATGTGCCTGCAAGGACTTCTTTCCTGGCTATATTTTCTAGGGGTGTTTATGTGCCCACGACATTCATGACAGTGAATCAGGCTTGGCATGGACACCAGGGAACCCACATACGGGTGTGATGATGGTATAAAGACCTTGATTCAGCCACTCTATGGGCTTGTCAGTGCCACGCTGAGCTGCCTGCAAGCATTATGTCTTCTCCCCCCATCCCCTTCTGTTTATCTTTTATTTCCTTGCCTTCTCCTGGCGGCTGTGCTAATGAATATTTCATGGCCAGGAACCAGCGTGAATTCCCCCGGCAGCTCCCTGCACTTCCTCGGCAGGTACCAGCCTAGTAGTCGGTGGCTTAGGAAGGACGTATCTGCCAGGAAGCCATCTCGGGAGGGTAGGAAAGGAAGCAATGGCTCTGGTATGGGCAGATGTGTCGTGTCCCCCTCCTCGCTGGTGTTGTCACTGTCTCTTCAGCCTCCAAGGGACCGCCAGCGGACCGTGGTGGCCGCATGGCCTTTACGGTTCCCGTGCATCCTCTCACACGCGTGCAGGGCCACGCTCCGACACAACAACACGTGTCCTCTCCTGTCCCCCGTGTGCCATCAGCTGCCACAGCCGTCTGAACCAGCCGTGTCCCCGGCTCACCTCCTGCCGCTCTGCTGCGCTGTGCCGGGGCTCCTCTCAGCGTCAGGCAGCGGCACCGCGGCCGAGCCGGGCGTGGGGCGTGGGGCACGGGGTGTGGGGCGTGGGCAGCCGTGTCCCCACCCCTGGCATCACAGGTGCGTCGCACGGCAGGTACTGCCTGTCCCGGCTCCTGCGCTTCCAAGCTGCAGGCGTCCCAGCACAGTCAGCAGGCAGGCATGGGGCTGGGGCAGGGAGGTGCAGGGCAGTGTTGGTCTCCAATCTCCCTGAATTTGCCCTTTATCCCCTAAGCTAGGTTGGTCCCCGGTGCAGGCTCGGCTTTAGGAGGTGCAGGCAGATTCTCTCTTTGCCAGGGTCGAGGCACATAGCAGGGAGCAGTGCTGGAGCCATAGTCTTCCTCCTTCCCATTGCAGCAGCTCCAGCAGCAGCATGTCTCCTTTGCAGGCCCAGCAGATGCTCTGGGGACACAGGCTGACTCTAAGTATGTTTTTGGGAGATGATGTCCTTTGCCCCACAGTGAGGCACTGTGGGGAATGGAGCTCACCTGGGGCTGCAGATGGGGAGCCACTGGCCTCCTTAAGCAGGGAGCAGGTCCGGGAGAACCACAGGCTGGGCTGTGGGGCAGGAGGCTGGCAGGTTGCACCCTGCAGTGGCACCCATGGGTGGACGTTACCCGGGTGGGGTCTTTAGTAAGAAAAGTTGAGTAAGAGTAGGGTCAACAGCCCTGTCTTGTTGCTTTTGATTAGTGCTGGGTTTCTGCTCAGCTTTCCAGTGAGGAGCAAGGGTCAGTGTCCATCCAGGGTGGCCAACATCTGCTGATGTGGAAGGGACAGGAGATCCCCTGTCCTGCATGACTATCACGACCAAGGTGAACAGGATGGCATTTGCACGTCTCACCTGCCTGGCCGCATGCTGGGAAGGAGTAACTTTCCCTGTCAGATGGAAATTGGCCGCAAGGAGCTGGATGCTAGGTTTGGGATGGATCTGCAAACTTTTGTTTCCTGTCACGTACTGTGGGCTCTGGCACCCTCCTGTGGCTGTTCTGTCGCCTGTCCTGTATCCCTCGGGCCTTTGGGATGCTGCAGCTGCCTTGGTCTGATTTGTGCTGGCTGTTCCCCGTAGCACTGGGAACGTTGTGCCTTTGCAGGATCTGGCCTTGTATGACACAGCTCACGGGACCTGATCACTGCAAGAGACTGTCCCAATGTGTTTGTGCTGCGGGGTTGAGCCAGGAGCAGAGCTCCTGGATACTGTAGACAAGGATGAGGGTCCTAAACCCCAGACCTGTACCTGGAAGGTGGCGGGAGTGGACTGGGCACTGCTGGCTACCCAAATCTCTGAACTTTCAGCTGGGGGCAAGTGGTTCACAGGGGTAGATTCAGTGAAGGTGTTGCATTCACAGATTGTCTCTACATCTGTGACTCTGCTGAGCTGTCCAATATGGCCTCAGCTGGCCTGGACTGGCCCCTTCCTCTTGTGAGGTTGATGCCCCTTGCAGCCCTTCCCTGGCCTGGGGCTTTGTGGATGTATTATTAAAGCGTTGCAAGTCCCTGCTGTGCTGTGTGCTGTGCCTTGTTTAGGATCTCTCCAAACCTGGCTCAGCTATGCACTGGCCAGCACAGCAGCACTGACTGCTGCAGGTGCCCCTCACCCTGGGACACTGTCATGGTGTGGTGTGGAGACACTCCCTTGGGCAGCTGCCCCCTTTGGCAGGGCCATAGCCTGTATAAGGGTGGGCAGGCGGGAGTGGGGGGTTTGGTTTGGAGGGAGTGGCCCTTCTTTTGGGGAGCAGGAAGTGAGGTTTCCCTATGCCAACCCCAGTATAGGGTTGGTGGGAAGTGTTTGAGGTATTGGTAGGGACTGGACAGTCTGGCTGTTCCTGGCTGTATCATGGCTCCACCCTCTTTTCCATCCCTGAGGGAACAGAAGCTGTAATTTCCATCAGGTCCCTTTTTGTTCGCTTCCTTCCCTATTAATAAGAGATGAAATTTATGAGATTGTAGAGATTATGAGAGGATGGATTCAGAACTGATAGAATTCTGCTGCTGTAGGGTGTGAATGCTCTTCAGAGATGGAATACAGCTGGGAAAATGGTACTAGGGGAAGGGATGTTGTCTTGAGTCTGCACAGACCATCTCAGGCTGGCTCTGGGAGCAGGGAAATCCCGCTGTCACCACATTCCAGTCTGCCTTCTGGCTCTGACATACTGTGCAAGTTAGCAATTCGCTGCCAGGCTGAGCTTTGGAGCGAGCAGCTCTTAGCCTGGGTGGTCTCAGAGTCTGACTCCTCTTCCTCCTTATCCTTGTGTCCATCCTTGTCTCCTCCCCTGTGTGGAGCCAGCAGAAGTGGATGCCTGGAGATGCAGGACACTTGCAGTGATGAAGGACTGATGCCCAGGGATGCATCCCCACTTGATTGTGGGAGTGGATGGCTGACGCCCAAGGATGCAGGATGCTCTCGGTGCCGGCTTCCCTCCGGAAGGAGCATCCTTGCCTGCTCTTGGAGAGAGGCGGCCCTGGGATGCAGCGGTGCCTCATTGGTCAGCGGGACCTGTGGAGTCTGCGGGTTGCCATACCAACCTGCCTCTGGTTCCCGGCCAGCCGGGGCGTGAAGTGCCGGGTCGAGCTGGTGCCAAGGGGCGGATCAGGAGCCAGGGGCAACCCGGGGCTCTGCCAGCCAGGGAGGCGTCCATCCGCCTCTGCCGGAGGGCTGGCTGGCACCACTGGGCTCCCCGGCGCCCCGCACCACCCTGACGTCGCTCCCCGCCGCTCCCCGCAACTTTGCACGGAGGGGACCGGCGGGCGGGCACGGCCCGGGGGGGCGAGCCCGGACATCCCGCTCCCTCTCAGCGGTCGCCTTTCGTGAGCCCGAGCCCCCGGAGGCACACCGCCGCCGAACCCTCTGTCCCACTGCCCATCTGCACCGGAGCATCCCCGCGCAAAAGTTGCCGCTGCCCGCCGCCGGGGAGCGGGGCCGGCGGCTGCCGCGCTGCCGGGCGCTGCCGCTGCCCGCTCCGCCGGGCGCGCCCCACGCCGATGCCCGCGGGCTCACTCCGGGCACTGAGGTTCAGTCCTCCCCCGGGCATCGCCCGCTGCTCGGAGGAGCTGGGGGGCTGTTTGGCGGCCGGGAGGGGGTGCGGCTGGGTCTCTCCCCAGCGCTGGGAGCTGGAGCCATGAGCCACTGCCAGCAGCGCTGCAAGAGGCAGCTGGGCCGGGTGATCCGCTTCTTCTACCAGTTTGTCACCGGCACTCTCTCCCAAGGTAGGTGCCGCCCTGGGGGACACGGGATCTCTGTTCTGTGATTAGGGGTGTCTGTCTGGTGAGCTCTGTGGGGTTTTTGGGGAGGGGAGAAATGCTGTTTAGGTGCTGAGTGCTTCAGCCTCTGGAGGGGTTGCACTGAGCTCCGTGTGGAGCGAAGCTGAAGATGGTTCCAGGAGGCAACAAAAAGCCCCTGAAGGGCCCATGTAGACCTGGGTTGAGGTGACTGTTTTGTTTGGGGAGGGGCCTGATGCAAAGTGGAGCATGAAAAACTGCTGTACAAATAAATTGCAGCTGGTCTGCCGTTTCCTGACATGTCAAGGAATCTGACTCCTCTGGAGCTGGAGCCATGCCCTCCATCTAGCTGGACAGAGAAGCCCTGGGTGTGCCCCATGAGCCAGGGCAGGGACACGCCCTGGTGCCTGCATCTACCGGTACTTCTGTCCTGGGATGCTTGGTCCTTGGGACAGAGCTGCATGCTGTGTGCTCCTGGTTTGCTGTCACTGCCATGGCAGGACCCTCACCCCTGTGCCAGCCCCTGCACTGCCCTGACAGCTGTCCAGAGCCCCTCTTCTGGGTGTGAACCCAGAACCACCTCCTAAACCCAGTGGGCACATCTTGTGGAGGTCATCATGTGCCTCTGTGTGCTAGGACTCTGGGTCCCCTACTCCTGCCTCTGTGTCCCTGTGCAGGGACAAAGGTGTCATCCCCATGGCCTTGCCCTGCTGAGGACCACTGGGCTGCCCCTCTGAGCCCCAGCAGTGCTAGGAAGGGATGCACTGTACCATGAGTGCAGGAAAAGCCTTGTTAGGCCAATGTGGCAGCATCACACCTCAGAGCAGGGCTGGGACTTGCAATTCTTTTGCCAGGACTCAGCCTGCCTGGAAAACCCCTCCCAGGTTTTGTCCCCTCCTTGCCTGGGAAAACCCCTGGGTTTCACAGCCTGTGCCTGTCCTTGGGTCCAGAGAAATGCGGGGATAGCACGGACATGCACTTGGCACAGCCCTGGAGGCCGGGATGTGGGAGCAATATTTGACCTGTGAGCCATGCCCATCTGGCATGCTCCCTTCCTGCCCACAGGGACCCAAGCCCTGGGATGGAGTCAAAGCAGGGGACAGTCCCCCAAGCCCAGCAGCATGGCAGGCTCTGGAGGCTGGGTGTGCCGCAGGCAGTGCCAGGTCCATCCCTGATAGTTGGCTCCGTTGGGCATCAGCCAACTTGCCCGGAGTGGAGGGGGCAGAGGGTGAGTCAGCTGAGTCCAGCCCAGGGCACGAGGGGCAGAGCTGCAGGTAATGGAGCAAAGAGGGAATGGGACCTCAGGATGCTCCCAAACCCCACCACCTGCAAGGATATCCTGCAGATCCTTCTCCCAATGCCCTGGGTTTGCAGCTGGGCTCTATGGAATGTAGCAGATGTCCCCTGGGACTGCGTCTCTGGAGTCACCACGTGCTGTGCTGAGCAGGACCAAGGGCTTTCCCTACAGCCCTGCTGGGTGTGCACGGGATTGGGATGGGCACAGAGGGCATGTCTGGCCATGGGGCACTGACTACCCTCATACAGTTCTGAGACAAGCCAAAGTGGAGTGAAACCCAAAGCTGGGCAGCTCTGATTTGGGGGTGGGATGTGGGGCTTGCACAACTCCTCCCCTCTGCAACTGGCCTCCTCCCCAGATGCTGCTAGGGTCACCAAGATGCTGACCCCCCTCTGGCTGTTACCCTACCACATCATTCCCTTTTGGGGGGCAGTGACCCCCTGTCCTTCCTGCATAGGAGAAGGAGGTCCCCTGGAGCTCACTGCAGGAGACACTGAGTGCCTGACCAGGTGGGCCTGGGGCAAGGGGCCCCCTGGCTGGGTGCCCTGGGGGGCTGGCCAAGGACGGGTTGCCAGAGAGGGCAAAGAGAAATGACTCAATCAATTAACCAGATTAAAACTGTGACTTCACCTCCCAAAAATAGCATTTCACCAATATTTTAATGTGCTTATTAATAATCTGCTCGTGCTCTGATTAGCAGCAAGGTAATAAGGGATCAGCCTTAACCTAAATTTAACTCTCCCTAATGGATGATGGCCCCGAGAACCAAAAAAAAGGAGAAATTCCTATCCATCAGGCTGGCCCCCCGGCAGGTCAGGAACACCCAAGGGACCTGGGCAGCAGCTGCCCGGCTGTGCCCAGGGACCATCACCTCATTGTGGCCCAGCAGGTCCTAGGGCACATTTTGTGGAAGTAGTGCCATAGTAACACCCTGCTGCACTGGGTGAAGAGCACTTTAGCGGTAGCCACAGGGGTGACTCTCAAGGAGGGCAGATCCTGGCCACAGTCAAGGTGCAGGGTCCCTCCTGAAGAGATGGGTCCCTTGACAATGGATGATTGCCTTGCTCCATCCCCATCCGCTCCATCCTGCAGTGGAGGACAGTTCCCCATCCCCAGCTGCTGGTAGTGCTGGGAGGATGGAGACAGGGACCAGCCGCCTGGCTACCTGATGGCTCTGGGTGTGCCTGTGGCATGCTGTGTGCATGGAGGCTGCTTTTTGGGCAAGAAACCCTACTCCAGGGGTTATTTATACACTACCCAGCAGGTGGCTGGCGGGGTGTTTAAATTTAGCAGTGTGGCAGGGCTGTGCTGCTGGCAACAGTGGAGAGCCAGGGCGGGGGTGGCTGGGTGGGGGAAGCTTTATGGCTGTTAGTGTCACAGCCCGAAATGGGATGGGTGGCATGGACTCAGTGCCAGCCTGGGCTGCCTGGTCCTGGGGCAGTGTTACAGGGCCTGCTGCTCTCCCCAGTGCTGAGCCATGGGCATATGCCAGGGCCACTTTGTGTCACATATGGATCTTCAGAGACATTGATCCTGGGGGAGAGAGAAGGGAGGGAGGAGGGGAGGGACAGGTCTGGGTGCTTGGAATCTGCTCCCTGAAAGGGGCACAGCTGAGCCAGTGCTGTACTCCTCACCCACACCTGGGTGGCCACAACCCCTGGCTGTGGGTACAGGGTAGGGATGGGGTATCTTGTATGCAAAGAGGGTTTGGGATGAAACACTTGGGTCCGGTGTCTTCCTCAGCCATATGTCCCATGGGGCAGCAGATAGGGCCTAGCACCATGCAGGGACCAGAAGTGTCTCAGGCATGGGTGCAGCTAATCCAGCGTGGTTTGGGAGCCGTGAGTGAGTGTGCCCAAACCCACAGTGGCACCATCTAGATGCACCTGGCATCACAGAGCGGGAACCAGGCTGGTTGGCTCTGACTCCCAGATGAGAGAGACAGATGCTGATCACAGACATCCCTGGGGAGGAGCTGTTGTGGGACACAGGGAATGAGATGCCAGACCCAGCTCTCCAGGATGGCAGAACTGCAGAGACACCTTCCTTCAAGGCCTCCTGTCTGGAGCAAGGACGGACACAGGCATCAGCAGAGATCCTGGCAGCATCATTCCCTAGGGAGCCCCATTTCCAGAACTCTCAGCTTCACCTGCGGTGTGGCAGCAAGGGGCTGAGCCCTGAGGATCCCAAGATCATCAGGGAACTCAGAGCAGCCCTTGGGCTGTGGTGATGCCTTGCTGGCCCCATGGCACTGAGACACGGCCACGTGTGTAATGAGCCCCGTCTGTTCTCTGCCCCCTGCCTCCTTCTCCTGGCTGATGGTGCCACTCTCCCCCCGGGCCAGGAGGGTTATTTTTAACTGTTTGCCATGTGCTGTCTGAGCACAATTAAGGTAATTGGTTTGGGAGCCTGGCTCTCACACAACGCTCCCAATTACCTGCCTGCCTGCCCGTGCGGCCCCCCGCCTCCCCGCCCGTGGTGCCCAGCTCCTCTGGCAGGGGGACAGGGCTGCCCCAGATAGCACAGCGGGGCTGGCTGGGGGCACGAGTGGGCACAGGGCATGGAGCCATGGAGAGGACATCCCTGCATAACGACAGCCTGCTCTATGCCTCCCTGATTGCCATCCTCCTCCTCATCTCCTATTGGTTCACCACCCGCTGCTTCAAAATCATCAGTGGCATTGAAGGTACGGGGCTGGGGACACGGGGGGACAGGGTGGCCCGGCCGCTTCCACAAACCAAGCTGTGAGGCAAGCTGGATGTTTGGTGTGGGAGAGGTGGATTTGGATTAGGGACTTGCCCTCTGCCTTTTTGGGAGACCTCCACCTCAGTCACTTCATTAGTTCCTCCTGGCCGTGGTCCTGCTCGCTGTGAGAGCAGCCGGTGGCAGCCCCGGGGCTGGGCTGTGGCTCAGGGCTGTACCCAGGGCTACTCTGGGGTCCACCATGCTGCCCGTGTCTAGGTACTGCTGCCCCTCGCTGTGAGACGGGGTTCCAGATGGACTTTCTGGAGGCTCCCACTCTTGTAGGGTGCCCAGAGCTCATGCTCAGGCCTCAATCTGCATTTTGGGGCTCTGGGTCCCTTTGGGCATGACCCACATCTTTGGTCCCTCAGCTGGTGTGTTGGGGAGCTCTGGGATGTGGTGGGGGCCCCAGTTTCCCTAGTGAAGGGTGTCTCCAAGCCCCACAGCAGTGAGATGTGATTGCTGGAGGATTGCAGGGTGAGACACCAGGGCAAGGAGCAGGGCAGGAGGGGTGAAACTGGCATCACATGTCTGGGGACGTGCAGAGCCTCTCCTGCCTGGGGTGTGCATTGCTCCATCCATCTGTGAGACTTCTCTCTGCACAGCTCAGCCAGAGCCTTGAGGCACTTCCCACAGCATGGCCAAATGCTGACTGGCTGCAGGGGCAAGGAGCACCCCTGGGAGTGGTGCCCCTCAGTGGGATGGGGGAAAAGCCCTGTCCCACACTTTCAGTGGGGTATGTATGCTCTTGAGCATCCCTTGCAGGCAGCCGTGGCTCCTTTGGTGACATCCCACATGTGGTCCCATCTGTCTCATCCATCCTGGGGGCAGCTCCAGGTGGAGTAACATCCGTGGGGACCTTGGTGAGGTGAAGGGGTGGTTCTTTGTCACACCTAGCCCATCTGGAGCTGCCCTCAGTCAGAGGGAATATGCTCTGGGCAAGAAACCCTGGGGAGTCTGGGAGTGCTGGGAGCTGGGCACAGTGTGTGGCACGGGGACATGGGACCAGTGCTGGGTGCCTGTGCTGGTCCTGGTGAGATTCTGCGTCATGCTGGCAGCAAAAAATGGAGTGTTTTTTTAATGGAAATATGTAATCCTGACATGGAAGCTAGTGAGAGAATTATCCCACTGAGGGATGCTCTGCTGGGGAGGATGGCTGGCACAGGAGAGCCACAAGGGCAGGTGGGGAAGCTGTCACCTGGTGACTGACCTGCCACGGTGCCCTTCAGCCCCAGCATCCCATGATGCTGCCAGAGACACATGAGGGGCTGATGACGGTCTGTTCACATGGGCTCAGTAGGTTCCCTTTGCAGAGAAGCTGCCCTTAAACCCTCTGGATCAGGCTGGAAAGGGCTCCTCTCCATCCAAGTGTGCCCAAAACTAGGTTGCAAAAATAATCATGGACTGCAGGATAGGCACTGGCACTGGAAGCAGATTGAGGCTTGAGGAGAGGATAGGTTGTAGCTGGGGCTCAGCAAGAAAAGTGGCTTTAAAAACTCATTTGACTCAGTGGGAAACTTCCTGCGAGAGTGCAACAGGTCTGTACCACCCCAGCCCAGAGGGATTGACCCCAGGGAAAAATTGGGAGGCAGGCACATGAAATCCAGGCTCACTGCCTGGAGACTCATCTCTTTCCAAGAAAAGGTAATGCCAGGTCTGAAAACTTCCAGCCTGAGGAATGTTTCCCTAGGGAAGACTTTCAGCTCTTTCCCTAAGATGCCTCTGATGCATCTCTGGCATCTTCTGCTGGTGTTAGAACAACCTTGGGCATGTGCCCCAGGTGGGCAGGAGCTGCCAAGCCCGGTGGCATGGAGCCACTATATAACCAGGCTATGCCACAACCTGGGACTGAGACACCAGCCCTCTCCATCCCCTGCCAGGGGACAAACCTGCAGCTAAGTGGGCTGGAGATGGGGGTTCCTGGGAGACTGGTGTGAGGCATCCCCGCTGGGAGCTCTTGCCAGGGGTCTGCTCCATAGCCTAGATATGGCCACCTGTAGCTGTGGCAGCTGGCCTTGCTGCTGGGGTGAACTGGGAAGGGTGGGGGGCAGCAGTGGCATGGGCACAGCCCTGCTCCCTGCTTGTGACACTAGTGCTGGAGTTGGGACTGGTCTTGTGTCATGCACCATATGGGAATTGTCCACCTGGAGATGGGCAGTGCCAGTGGCATCCCTGGGAGGAGCAATGGGGGAGCACCCAAGGGGTGCTGAGCCCTGCTGATAGGCAGTGACCATGGGTACCTGGGTCCCTGGTAATCCCTGTGGCTTGTGATCTAGCAGCCAGGCAAGGGCTGGAACACTGTTGAAAAAGATCGGGAGAGCTAAATTTAGCCCCGTTGTCTGTGTGTGGATGTGTGCTCGAGGCACACAGATGCACAGGTTCACCCTGTGTTTCCAGCTTCTGTGTGACCTTGGCTGGGTCCCTAGCCCCTGCATCTCCTCCTGTCCTGCTCATTGGTGCTCCATTTGGGTGTCTGGCAGAGTCTTGGGCATCCTGCATCAGAGCTTCTGCTCCCAGACCTGCTCCTCATCTTCCCTTGGTGTTCCTAGCAAAACAGGTGGACCCATCTGCCTGGTTGGAAATGGGGCAGATGGAGTTGTTGCCCCAGACACTCTCCAGGAGGGAGATGTTGATATGTTTAGCCAAGTTGGTCCCCATGGGGCAGACACATGTCTGGGGCACAGAGGACAAATCTGAGTCATCCCCATCCTGGATGTTTTGCCAGTGCCCAGCGTCCTGCCCCTCCCCGTGTCCCCCCCTGGGAACCGAGTGCCTTTTAATATCTGTGGCCCGTTTCCTTAGCAACTGCATTAAGCAAATCGATGGAGGTGGTGTCATTGGAATGGGAGGGCATGCCTTCTTTCCCCCTCCGACCCCCCCATCCCCGCCACCCCCCACGCCTCCCTCCTCTTGGCCTCTCTCCACTCTTACTCACAGGCACGGCCCTGCTCTGCCTGGGCTCTCAGCCGTGGCTCCCTGAGCTCCCACCACAGCCCTGCGCTGACCCTGGCTCTCCCATGGCTGGTGGCAGCTGGCCCTGAGTAGGGGGTGACAGCCAAACCCCTGCCAGGGACACAGGCGGTGTCGCTGGGGATGCGTGGTCTGGCGGCTGAGGTGCTGGGGTGAGGGGGCTCAAGGGCTGTGGTGGGGAGGGCTGGGGGCGTGAGGGGCCATGAGACACCCCCACCATGAACCTGGAAGGCCTTGAGATGATTGCAGTGCTGGTGGTCTTGGTCCTCTTCGTCAAGGTGCTGGAGCAATTTGGCCTCTTCGAGCCTGTGTCCTTGGAAGGTAACGGGTGTGGGTGGTGCTGTCACCTCTGGGGACATGAGGGGCAGGTGGAGGGTGTCCAGAGCTGCCCCCAAGGATGTGCCAAGGCTGCAGCATCCATGAGAGAACCTATTGGCTGCTTGTAGGGGCATAGGATGCAAGGAGCAGAGTATCCTGCTTGCCTCAGTGGCTGGGGATGTAGGGAGGGGACAGGGCTGGCAAGGTGTCTGCTGTATGGTGGTGACTCTGTGTGCTGTGTTTGAAGGGTGCTGTGGGCTGGGACTACGTGTGACCATATATGGGGGCACCAGGGTGTTTTCCACACCTCCACAGGAGCAAGGTGTTACCAGAGACCACAGTTGCCTCACCCCGTACGTGAGGTGTTGGACTCGGCACCAGTCTGCAGAGCAGCCAGGCTCAGGCAGGATGGGTGTGTGCTGGGGTCCCTGCTCCTGGCTCTCCCCCAGGACCCCTGTGGCCCTTGGGCAGCGTGTGGGGACACAGAGGGAGCTGTCCAGCCGTGGATGGAGGTGCTGAGTGGTGGGCACAGGACACACTTGGCAGAGCCTGGATCCGCTCGGGGGACCCTGCTTTGGGCAAGGTGGGAGGGAGGTCAGGACTGCTTGGCTTGGGTGCACCTTGGATTTCCAGGGTGATGGTCGTGCAAAAGGTCCCCCCAGCCCTGCCCAGCCCCTGCCCATGCCTGCACACACCTCTCTGAAGGATGCTGCAGCCTGCTCAGCCCCTGGCACTGGGACCTGCACAGGGTGAGGAGGAAACAGACAGTTTCCCTGGTCCACTGGTGCCCTGGGATACCCTGCTGTGCTTCCCCAGCTTCTCCAGTGCTGGGTCCCACACGGGCTGAGTGTAGTGGTGAATACTTGCCTCCACAAGCAGTGGAACAGACAGCACCCCGAGGCTGTGCCGGTGGGTAGGGAGGGGACAGATCGGAGGGATCCCTCCCTCTGATCCTCTGAACTTGAACGAAGGACAGGAAAGGTGGGTGGAAGTTTTCATTACTGCTTAACTGCTTGCTAAGTCCTTGTGTTCCAGCAGCAGCACTTCTAGGTGGATCATACCAGGAGGGAAACTGAGGCAGGAGCTGACCTGACAGACATCCTGCCTTGTGAGTGCCAGGGGAAGGCATGCTGACTGTGCCCAGGGTGGATTCCTGCCCCCCAGTTCAGCTGCTTATTGGAGGTGCCTCCCCCAGACCCTGTTTCCCCCTTCCCAGTGCTTTTGCTTCCCCATGTAGCCACTCGAAGCTTTGGACCAAAATTGGTGGCATTGATTGCAGCTGTTTGCAGTTCCCAGGTGCAGTGGAAAGAGTGGAGACAGAGCCCCCCCAGCCCCTACAGCAACCCTCCCGCTCCTTGCCTTCTGTGGCTCCTTTGGTTCCTGGGGCACACTCCTTGTCCATCTGCAACAGACTTTTCCCTACCATGGGCCAGAGCAGGATGCTGGAGATGGGGTGTCCTGTGTCCAACCTTGTCCTGGTCATCTGTCACCCCTCCAGAAGGAACAGGGGCACACCTGTCCCCCTCCACCCATGCTGAGAAGCTGCAGTTCCTTCTGGCTTCGCTGGAGATGTGCCCCAGCTGTGAGGGTGGGAATGGGATCCAGGTGCTCTTGATTGCCAGCAATTGCTCCATTAAAGGTGCCAGAGGAGAGGGAGACATGTTGCTTCAGGGGAAGAAATTGGCTGAGGTTAAGCTGAGCCCTGGGCACTGTGCAAGGAGTCCTGTGTGTGAACAGCAGTGGTTTGGGATGGGGATGAGGTGCTGCTGCATAGGTCACTTCCCCTCTTGACTGGAGAGGCAGCAGGTAGGATTTTGCTCGCCAGGGAAGGTCCCAGGCAGTGTCTAGGACTGGAAAATACTGTGTCCCCTCCAGGGGTTGTTTACAAGCCATGGCTCAGTCAACAGTGATAGCCCAGAGACCGCAAAGAGCCTGAAAGCAAACACTAATGGCTCAGGTCTGCTAATGGACAGAGGGCTCTGCCACCTGCTCCAGAGCTGCTGATGTTGCTGGTGGTGCTTCTCCTGCTCCAGCTGCTGGCCCATGCTCTGCCTGCCCCATCCCTGCTGGCCCCCTGCCTGCAGCTGTTTCTCTGCCCAGCTTGTGTCATGCCACCACAATGATCAGCTGGGAATGGAGCAGCTCCAGAAGGGACCAAGCCAACCCCTCTAAGCCTGGGGGAAGGGTTCAGTCGGAGCATCTTGCAGCAAGATCCTGGGGGAATTCCAGGCTTACTGGGTTCCTAAACTCAGCTGGATGAGGCCCCAAGGACTCAATACTTCATTTAGAACAGGCACTTCCCTGAAAAAGACAGAAGTTCCGACTGTCTGCTTGGCACTGTACCCCCTTGAGCCCTGCCGCAGCCTTGGTGGTGTGGGCACAGCCACTGTCTGGCAGCTGCAATGGAGCATCATCCCCATGAGTGCACTGTGCTCCAGAATCTCCAGGGTGATCAATGCTGGAACTGATGTTTACCAGCTGGATAATCAATGATGGACTGTGTCATCCCACCTCTGCCCTGTGCTGTCCCCATCCCTGAACATCTCCTGGCAGACCCAGGCAGGAGGCTCTCAGACCCCTGCTGGACACCCTGCTTTAGCCAGGCGCTCAGGATGGGGCAGGTGGAGAAAAACGCTATCAATTTTGCCTCTTGAAGTGCAGCATCAATAATTCAGCGCAGAGCAATCGGTCCTGGCTGGAAGGAGGGATGGCGGGAGGGAAAAGGCGGGGGAGCCACCCGCGTAGCCCAGCCACAAATTAATATTAAATGAAGTTGCAGATTGCTGTCGGCAGGATAATTGGTGCTTGTCCGGGGCTGTTCCTGCCTTGGCTGTTCAGGGTACATGCTGGGGGGCAGGCAGGATTGGGGGTGTCTTGGAGAGCCCCCAGCATGGTGTGTGCTGGGCTCTGCCTTCCCTGGGGGCTGCTGCTGCTGTAGAGCTCAGGATATGGAGAGAAAAGCAGGGCTGGGAGGGTGCCAAACCCGTCCAGAATCTGGGGAGAAACAGGAGGCAGCAGCATCATGTCTGGGTGCCACCGGCACCCCAAAATGTGCCAGGCAGGAGGGTGGTGGCAGTGAACAGTATAGACACCTCCTCATGGCCGGCTCAGGGTGAGGGTCCCTCTGGAGAGGGGAGAAAGTGAGCATTCCCAAGGTGGTGGTGAGAGCAAAGTCCTGTGCCAAGCCCTGATTCCTTCTGCTTTCCAGGAACCTCTTTGGCAGCAGGAATGTGTCTTGGCTGCAGGAGGGACTGGCCTTTGGGGTGTGATGCTTTGGTCCCTGGGCTCAGGGTGTCATCCAGCCTGGTGGGTTTGACAGAGCCCAGAGGTCAAGGTGAGCTTGCTGTAGGGGGGTAGATCTCGGAGCACCAAGATCTAGCCTAGGATACCTGCAGGCACTCCAGGTTGAAATTTGAGATTTTGTGTGTTGGGCTGCACCAGAGATCTCCCCGTGTGCAGTGGGTTTAACCCTTGCGTTTCCAAGGGCTAGCGGGTTTGTCAGCTGGCTCTAGGGCTGGGCAGGGTTAGCTCTCCCAGCAGCCCTGAGCTCCTTGAGGTCCACAGCACCTGTAGTGCACCTTGTGCCTCTCCTGCTGTGTGGTGACACGTCCTGCTCAGCCCAGCCAGATCTAATTAGCTTGTTGAATCTCTTCTCCCTCCGGCCTTGTGTTAATCACTTTTCACATTGCTTCCTTCCCAATTCCCTCTGGCCTGATTTGCTCTTACTGTTGCTGATGTGCCTGGAGAGGGGAGCAAGGAGACCCAGCTGGACATGGAGCAGGGCCCCCACTCTGTCCCAGGATAGGCTCTGAGCCAGCAGATGGAGGGACAGGAGATCACTCAGCCACAGGGATGGGAGAAAATCACAAGCTGAAGAAAAAGCAAGAAATGTAGAGAGCAAAGGAGCCTATTAGGACTGCCCTTCTTTATAGTCCTGCTATGTTGGCGGAGGGTGAAACCTTCAAGTCCAGTGGGAGAGGCCGTGACTCTCTAGGAGGGCTGGGCTGCAGGGTGCTGTGGGAGCTCAATGGGATGTCTTTCAGCTCTCCCCTGTGAGGGGCAGGATTAGACCCCAGGACTGGGCACAGATGGGAATAGAAGTGCCCTGGACTGGGCTCTAGGGAGTATGGAGTCCATGGTCCCTGGAGGGCAGTTAGTGGGATGTCTGATGTGCCATCTGTGCTTGGCTACAGCATCCCCTCCCAGGGATACAGGAAAATGTCTCATTCCCCCATGGGTGCCTGCCCTGGGGCTTGTTGTAATACTGGGACAGGAGGTGACCACATCAGAAGCAGCTTTTAGGTGTCAGGTGCATAGACAACTGTCTGAAAGTGACTTTCTAATAACCACTGTTGCCAGGCTGGGGTTTCTGTCCTGCTGCCCTCAAAGCAGGACTTGGGGTGGGTGGTGGGGAGCACCCACCCTGACTGCCCCTGATGTGCTGCCCTCCCCCCAGGCAGCACCCCGTGGGCTACATTTGCACCCTGTGGAGCACATTTCTCTCAAGCAGCAATAAATGTACCCTGGGCTAGCAGTCCCCAGCTGTGTCTGTGACCGACTGCTGGTCCAGAGATGCAGAGGAAGAGGGAGGAGATGAGGGTTGCAGATGTCTGTGGAGGTGATCAGTGGACAAGGCTGAGCTCCAAGGCAGGGAACTCGTGCCGTGCAAGGTGGGGACACTGTTGGGGAGAAAGTTTGGTGGTTTGTGATGGGGCAGAGGGGATTTCCTAGGCGGAGCTGGTCCCCGAGCTGGTGGCAGCAGTATCCCAGTAGCGTGTCATGAACTCAAGGGTCCCTGCAGACTGCTCAGCTCCAATGCCACCATGAGCTGCTGCTGCTGGGGTGGAAGCCTGTGTGGCTGAGCCTCCTCCACCTCCATGCACCCGCTGGTGACCATTCTGCACCCCTTTGCGGGTTCCTGTGCCAGGCTGTGTAGTGCAGGAGTGGCCTGGAGGAGAGCTGACCTCTAAGTCCCTTGGGCAGTTTCGTGGGCTCTCCTTCTCTGCAGCTTGGGTGCTCCGAGGGACCTCAGAGGGTGCCGGGGCAGGAAGAGGGAGGGCCAAGGCAGGTCTCTCCTCCCTTGCCCTCCCCTCTCCTGCGTTGCTGGGTCTATTGCTGCCAGAGGAGCTGCCGGCTGGGGCTGTGTCCGGGGGATGGCGGTTGCTGAGGCACCCTGGGACCTGCAGGGGCTGCAAACGGTGGGCATCATCCTGCTGCTCTGCTCCAGCCTCAAGATACTCCATGCTCTGGGCATCATCGACCTGACCAAGGGAGGTGGGATGGGGACAGGGATGGGGATGGCATTGCACTGAGATGGGGATGTGGTGGTGGAGGTGCTCCTCCTATTCCAAGGGCTGCAGGGTGCTTAGGGGAGTTTTTGAAGAATTAGTATGGTTTAGGGCTTTTATTTTTGGGGGGGGGGGGAGGGGGTGGTGGTGGGGGAGGCATTGGAATGTCTCACAGCATTAGGGTGTGGGGAGGTGAGGGTGTCTGGGGGTGTTTCAAAGTGTTAGGATATTGGATGAGAATATTTGCAGACATTGGAATATGTGATGTTGGGTGCAGGATGTTAGAAATTTAGGGTGTCTGGGAGCATTAGGGTGGGGGATATCTGGGTCTTGAGTCACTGGGATGCAGTGATGTGTGGGGTGCTGGGGTGGATGGAGGATAGAGACTGTCTGGGCTATGGGAATCTCAGGGCAATGAGATGCAGAGGGCTGGGCTTTGTCTGATGATGGAGAAAAGGACTGCAGGTAACTGGGGCTGAGGAGATAGGTGTGAGCTGTGAGAAGAGAGCCATGAATGTGGGGTGCAGCACCACGCAGGGAAAAGCTTTCTCACTGCTGCAAGAATTGGTGGCTATGGGGAAAACATGGGAAAAGAGGCGAGAGCCCCTTTGCCCTCCCTGCGGGGCTGTGCCAGGGCTGGGGAAGGCAGAGGATGCTCTGGGTGTTGAGCTTCCTGGATTGGCAAGTGGGTACTGAGGATAGGGCTGAATGTGGCCAAAGAAGAGGACCCAAAATATGTCAGGGCAATGCATACATGACCTGTTGGCTGTGCCTGGTGAGGGTGGGAGTGCAGGGAGCTGCACAGTGCTGATGCTTTATTTCCTTTGTTTGCCTTCCTCGACTGCACCATGGACAGTCCCAGCTCTGCCAATAGACTTTGCATGAGTATGTTTTGGGGTTGGTTTGCCTCCATCCCCTGTGCCTCCTTGCTGGCACTGGGGATGCTGTGGAATGAAGGGACTGCAGGTCACATCCCCTTGGGTAGCCAGATCTTGGAATGGGAGGTGTGTGGCTAGGATTGACCAGAGGAGCAACTGGTAGTAGAGCAGAGGGAGGGGAGGAGAGGAGGGTGCTGTGCCCAGGAGGTGCTTTAAATCTCCTTCTGATGGAGGATGTCCCTGAGCTGTCTGGGATCTGGCTGGGGTGTGGCTGGAACACATCTACTTTTTGTCCCTGTGCCTGACTGTGGAGGGTATGGATGGCCTCTGGGTAATGGATGTGCAGAGCACTAGCTTTCTTGTGGAACCACACTGCTTGCAGCCAAGAGGAGCTGCTGCTCTGTTGGGCATTTTTTTGGGTAGCTCCTCTGGGACCTTGGATGTGCTGGTTCCTGCTGCCAGAGGAGGTGCTGATGGGGGCAGGATGTGTCCCTGTGGGTGGGTTTTGCAGCAGGGCAATGCATGTGGCTGTCCCAGTCCTGCAGCTTTGCCTGCTCCATTTGGGGAGCCTCTGAGCTCCACTGTCTCTTGGGATGTGTGTTCCCATTCCCTGCTCACAACATTTTGTACATGTCGTGGCCTGAAGAAATTATTATTTTTCAACATCTCCTTCAGACACAGGCAGGCTGTCTGGGAGCACTGTCACAGGCTGGGGATGGGGACAGCAGTGCTGTGAGCCCCACTTGGCTCTGTGACCCATTCTGGTCCATGGCCAGTCCCCCCCCCGGGGACTGCTCAGCACAAAAATTGTGCAGCTGCCTCCCTTTGGCACTGAGGAATATCCTTGTCCCAAGCCTTTGCTGTCCCATGAATTGCAGCTCACTTGGCAGCTTTGCTGCTCCCAGCTCTGTCCCACCCCCAGGACAGGGATTCTGGCCCTGGGAGATGCCAGCTGTGATTTCATTCCTCTGATGGATGACTGTCTGGCACCTTTGCTACACTTGGCTCTGCATTGCTGACTGATGAGGGTCATTTGCAGAGCTGCAGTTGGTGGGACACATCCTGACCTCAGGGTGGCTGGGGAGACTCGCTCTTCCTCCTGCTGAGCGTCACTGCAGACCCCAGAGAGCTGTGATTGGTGGCACTGCCTGAGGCTGGGCAGCTGAGCCCTGCACAGAGATGATTGTCAGCCACAGGTTTTAAGGGCAGCTGGGTTCAGATCAGCCTTGGGGTACCAGCTCCTCCTGACCTGCCAACTGACCCAGTGTTGCCCCATGGGGCCAAGCAGGGGCTCCTGGAATGGTTCTGTGCCCTGGGGCTGGGGACACTGTGGGGGTGGGTCTTGTCGTGGGATGCACATTTTCCACCCATCATGATCATGCATTTCTTGAGAGTGATGAGGGAGTTTTAGCACTGCCTTTTGGTTTGTTATTGAGGGTGTATCCTAGCAGGAGGATGCCATGGAAGGGGTGGGTTGGTCTCCCCATCCAGCTGTCACTGGGAGGGCACTGTGGCTGTGGCTCTGTGGGAGTACAGGGACATTGTTATGCATCTGACTGGCTCTGTCTCCTGCTTTTCCTCTGGGGAGACCATGGAGCAGGCCAGGCTTGGGTCCTCGGTGGGAAGGGGGTATCAGCCCAGCACTGGGTAACCCTCAGCATGGTGGCATTGGCTGGATCCAGCCTCCAAGGACACATCAGCTGCTGGTGGCTGATGGCCATCCTGATGGCAATCATTGCTGGGGGCAGGCATCTGTCTACCCACTGTAGGTCCCTTCAGAGCCAGCCTTTGGGATTCATTTCAACAGCGTGTGGAGGTGGGGATGGGAAATCCCTTCCCCTTCTGGTGCTGCTCAAGGATGCAGTTTCAGTTTGTGTGTGTTTGTGTGTTTTGAAGTCGCTGAGCTGCAGAGTGATGCATGGGAAGTGACAAGCCACTTAACCCGGCAGACCTCCCGCTGCAGATAAAACACTGCCAGCCCTTTCTGTTGTGTGCCAGCCGCTGGACGGCCCTTGCAGAAGGATGGAGAGCAGAGCAGCATCTGGAAAAGGAGCTGTTGCTGGCAGGGACAGGGCTTCACGCCGCAATGTCCCTTGTGTCCAGAGTGGCAGCACGTGGTTGGGCTCTGCTCTTCATCTTCAGGCAGAGCTGTTTCCCAGCAAGGAGGAGCTCCCAGACTTGATTGTGGTTTGGATACTGGGGACAGAAAGAGAGTGGTGTGTCCTATTCAGCATAGCCCTCGTGTTCATTAAAGCCAGGACAGCAAAACCCCAGTCCTAGTGACCCCTCTCCTGTTGTTAAGCTGCATGTGCTGAATGTGCTCCCTCCCTTGCCCTGGGGACCCTGGAATTTGGCCCCCCTTCGGTTTCCTCCTTGAGAAAACGCCCATGTTCTTTTTTTTTTTCTTTTTCCTTCTTTATAACAAACTAAAGTGTAACTTGCACCTGACCTGACCTACTGCACGTGCCTATACCTGCTGCCCCTGTGAGTCCAACCAGTTTACTCTCTGTTGCATCTCTCTCGCTGTGTGATTTCCCTCCTGCCCTGCTCCCTCCCGGGTCCATCACCCTGGCATTGGGTGATGATCTGCCCTTCCCTCTCAGCAAAGGGGATACTTCTGCCTGTCAGATCTGTTCCCACAGCTCAGCTCTGCTGGAGGGATCTGGCCCAGAGTATCCTTGGAAGGCTGAAAGGTGCAATTTCCCTTTCCCTCTGCAAATTAAGGCCCTGGAAGAGTAGCTGGGACAAAATCATGGTTTATGTACCAGTGATGCCCGCTTCTAGGAAAGAAAAATCTTCTTTCCTCACCTGACTGCAAACCCTGGAGCAGAGAGGAGCCAGGTTGTGCAGTTCTGCCAGTGCCAAGATCCTGGTCCACACCCTTGCCCCTGTTACCCCCTGAAAAATGCCAGGGGATATTTTTGTTCATTCCTATACATTTGCACCTCACTTCACCCTGCTGAGGATGCCACATCCCTGAGGAGAATTTGCCCTCTTTGAGTGGCTTTGTGTGATATCCTGCTAGATCCATGACCTCCTGGAGCTATTCTCCATCTCCCAGAATGATGGACCTGCCTTGGTGTGAGCTCAGAGGGTCCCAGGTTCTGCCTGTGGGCACTTTGGGGCCCACCTGCCTAGAAGAGGCTGTTGGATGCAGACCCATGTACCTGTCCTGGAGTTGGGTACCATGTAACACCGTTTTCCTGGTATCTGGGGCTCAGCTTGGCTCCATGAGGCTGAGAAAGGGCTTCTCTGCCAGGCATTTGCTAGAACCCTAAAGAAACAACCCCAAAACCAGGGCTCAGGATACATAGGCACTGTGACCTGCTGCTTGCAGATGTACAGGATGCTTGGAGCAAACACAAACTGGAGCCCCAAAGGGACTTTGCACCTTTTGTCCCATTTGTCCCCATGCTGGTGCCTGCCTCCCTTCAGAGGCTGGAGTCCAGCATGGCCTTCATCCCCTCCTCTTCCTCCTTTCCCTACCTGCAGCGTTAGTCCTGCGCTGAGTTTGCTGGCTTGAGGCACTGTGGGAAGGGAGGGAAGGGGTCTGCAGCCATGGGGCAAATCCAGCTGGGAGAGATGGGGCTGAGTGAAACCATTGGGGTCTAAATGGGAGAACAGGGGGTGGCAGTGGGGTTATTACAGCGAGGGGACCTATTAATGCAGGGTGACTTGGATGCAATAGCCATGGGCCAGGCTGGTGTGGGGAGTCCCTCACCCAGCCCTGTAGCCTGGCCAAGGCAAAGCCCTGAGCCCCGTTCCCCTTCTGGTTGTCTCAAAGCAGGTCCCTGGGCTTGGGTCCCAGTGCTGCATTGGGGTGGGGGTGCATGCTGCCGTCTGGGCTGCACGGGGGGTCCGGTGCATGCTTTGCCTTCAGCCCTTGGGTGCCAGCAGGATCAAACCCAGCCTTAGCTTAGGGATGATGCAATGCCCTGGCTCAGTCACAGGCTGTTCCTTGGGCTTCATTCTACCTTGCCTCCCTGCAGAGCCCCTCAGAAAGCAGGGGAGCAGGTATTTGTCCTCAAGGCTGAAGGACAGAGTCTGGCCCTGCTATTTCCTCTCTGGGGTCCTGGGAGTCTCCACTGCACCCTGGTACGATGGGGGTGTACAGGGGCTCTGGGTGTGGTTAGCCTAGCAGGGTTGTCCTCATCCTTCCCAAGGATGGATACTCCAGTGCTGGGTTTGTCCTGGGACTGAGCAGGAAGGTCGACCAGAGCCTGGGCTGGTTTTTGCCTTCCTGCTTCTTCAGCCTCACGCTGCATGTGCTGCCTCCTCTCAGATCACCCCGCGCCGGGTGCCCAACCCTGCTGCCCGTCGGGACCGGGGGCTGATGCTCTGTTAACTCTTCTTCTGCTTGGTGACTCCTTCTTTCTTCCAGGCAACCCGCCAGTCCAAACTAAAAAAGCGCTGAAGCAGCGATTCCTCAAACTGCTGCCCTGCTGCCGGCCCAAATCCATCCCCTCGCTCAGCGAAAGCAAGTGCTTCTTCTTGCCTTTGTGTGTGTTTGTCCCCGGCGGTGCTGCTGCCTGCTCTCCGCCCCGGCCCTGCCTGCGGGAAGGGGACGCCTCCACCTCTCCCCTGCCCTGGCTCTCAGGATCAGCCCTGCCCTGGAGGGGTCCGATCCAAGGGCTCTGCACCCACCTCTGTCTTTGCCTGCTCACAGGCTGGTTTTCTCCCTCTTCATCTCCCTGGAGCAGCTCCCACGGGATGCACAGCGGCAAGAACCGCTTGGGAGCTGGTTCAGGGCAGCGGGGCCCTCCCGGCACTGGTCTAGCGGGTGGGGAATTGTTTCTCGAAGCTTAGGGTCGGTCTGGAGATGGAGGTGTGATGGGGCGATGAAAGAGGCTGAGCAGGGAGTGAGTGCAGAGTCCCTTAACCCCTGTATTGGGTGTGCCTGGCTCCTTGGTGAGTCCAAGCCCCTGGTCAGGATCTCTCCCAGCCCCACAGTGCAAGCCAGTCCCCCCTGGGAAAAGGTGAGTATGGAGGGGCAGGGTCTGAACCCCCCCATGAAGAGGGAGTACCTTCTGTGCCCCTCTTGGCTGAGTGGGGTCTAGGGGTGCTGGATGCTGCAGGCAGGGGCTGTGCAGCTTGGCAGATGGTGGAGAGAAGCTATCAATGAAGGTGGGAGAACAGTGGGCAGAAAAGAATCTGGACAGGGCTGGGGTGGGAGGTTGAATTTGGGGCTGGGGGTTCTGAGGGGCAACTCTCCTGCTGGATGTGAGCCCTGGTGCTGCAGAACATCAAGGGACTGAACTCCACAGGGCACATGCCTGTGCTGGTGGGAGGAGAAGGGCAGGCAGGGAGGGTTTCAGCACTGGGGGGTTTTCACACCTCTTTTGTGCCCAGCCTGGGCTGTACTGGACAGGGGTCATTGCCCAGTGTCAGTCCCTGGTCTGTAGCCAGCATGTCTATGATTGTCCCCTTCTGGTACAGACCCAGCTCTGGCTGAGTAGAGCACCCCAAAAGTGCATCAACCTAGGCAGTGTGAGAGGACAGCGTGTGCTCTGCAAGGTGCCTCTCCTGCCCCCTGGCATGACAAGATAGGGCAGGACAGTGCTGGCCTCAGCCACCCTCTCTTCCCCTGGGTTCCTTGCAGACAGTGTTGAGGATGAGTTTGAGCTCTCCACCGTCTGCCACCGCCCCGAGGGGCTGGAGCAGCTCCAGGAGCAGACCAAGTTCACCCGCAAAGAGCTGCAGGTCCTGTACCGAGGCTTCAAGAATGTGAGTACCCCTTGACCAGCTTTGATAGCCCTCACCTCTGCTGCCATGTCCACCTCAGGGTGGTGCTTTATTTGTAAAAGTTTTTGGGACCTTGGGATTGAAGTTTATATAAGGCTACAGCCTGATATTACCTCCAGGGAGCTCAGTGGGGAGACCTGATCCTATGCTCCATTTCCTTGGGTACAGAGAGCCCCCTCCCTGGGTGCCTGGGATTCACGGGCCCTCCAGCAAGGGGTGCAGCCCAAAAAATCAGGAAGATGCTCCAAGCAGCCTTTCTAGCCACCCCACCAGGTGCAAAGGGCTGGGGGGCAAGGGAGCCACAGGTGCTCAGCCCTTTTTTGCAATGTGGAAGTGACGCTGTGACCTTGCCCTGGCAGGAGTGCCCAAGTGGCATTGTCAATGAAGAAAACTTCAAGCAGATCTATTCACAGTTCTTCCCTCAAGGAGGTGAGTGCCATCCCCATCCTGTCCCCACACAAATGGATGCCTCTGTGGGACAGAGGGTCACACAGCACCCCCTCATGTGTCTGCCTCCCTGCAGACTCCAGCACTTATGCTACCTTCCTCTTCAACGCCTTCGACACCGACCATGATGGCTCCGTCAGCTTTGAGGTGAGCTGTGGCCAAGGAGGGGGTGATGGGGTACAGTGGGGCAAGGAGAGTACCTCCCCCCAAGAACCATGCACTGGGGTCAGCAGTGTTCTCGTTGCAGATGGATGAAGAACTTTGCAGGCCTAGTGGAGGTTATTAAATTCCCAGAGGCAACAGAAAACCAATGAAAAGTGAAAAAAGGGGCTTTCTGTATTTTCTGGGTAGGGCTGTGTATGGACCCAGATTGGTAGACACAGCCATGGCTGGGTCTTGTTCAGGCTTTGGCTGAACATCAGGTCATGATGCACATTGTCCTCTTGGTTGCTGTGATCCAAGGGAATAGTGTGGGAAATGTACAGGGTTAAGCAATTTTTTCTCCCCCAACTCTTTTTGATACCAAACATTTCACCCTGTCAGCCCAGCCCCCGGGCACATCAGCTTTGGGGCCGAGTTCCTCTCTGCAGGAGAATCAAGCAGGGCTGTACCCTCTGTGTCTCTGAAGCCTTTTGTGGGTGTAACTCCTATTTGCCTGCTTTATCCATCCTTGCAGGACTTTGTGTCTGGGCTGTCCACCATCCTGCGGGGCACCATTGATGATCGCCTGAACTGGGCCTTCAACCTCTATGACCTGAACAAAGATGGCTGCATCACCAAAGAGGTGGGATGGGGGGTCCAGACTGGTCCCTGGGGCCAGCGCAAGTCTGCACCTGGAAGGGACAAGGGCAGAACTCGGGGGTATTGGCTGAGCTCTGGGGCAGAGCTCAGGGGATCGATATTTAATGAAGCTCAGCTTTGCCAATGTCCCTCCTGGCCCGCTGGTGTGACTCTGAGGTGGAGGGTGGATGAGTGGTGTGCAGCTTTGGGGCTCCATTGCACGTGCATACATAGCACCACACTGTGCACAGAGCCAGCAGAAACACATTTGAGCACCTCACAGGTCCTTCAGGAGCATCAAGGAAAAGGTGCGGGTTGGGGACCAGGTGGAGGCAGAGCCCTGTGTTGACACTGCAACCCTGCTCCCCTTCCCATCAGGAAATGCTGGACATCATGAAGTCCATCTACGACATGATGGGCAAATACACCTACCCGGCCATGCGGGAGGAAGCACCCCGGGAGCATGTGGAGAACTTCTTCCAGGTGAGCTGAGTACATCCTGGGAAAGCAGAGCTCCAGCACAGAGCTGCAGTGGGTGCACTAAAAAACACCCTGCTCTGGGGATGAAGCAGGGGCTGTGCTGGTCCCGTTGGTGCTTGGGCATGCCTGAACCCAGGGGTGCACTGTGTCCAGCCCCTGTGGGACCTGGGCAGGGGCTACCAGATTCTCCCTAAGGCTGGGGCTGCCCCTGCTATGCCCCCTGTGATGTGCTTGTCTGCAGAAAATGGACCGGAATAAGGATGGCGTGGTAACAATCGAGGAGTTCCTGGAGTCCTGCCAGAAGGTAAAGTCACCAGCAGCTCTTCTCTGAGCTAGGTCACTGCCCTCTTCCTTTGGGACCTTTGTCCCTCCTGCTTCCTTCCTGCAGAGAGGGAGTGAAGCCAAGGTTCCCTGGGGCAAGGCTGGAGCTCTGCTTTGGGAACTATACCCATGCCAGCATCCTCACACAGATGAGGAGAGCCATGGGTTCCAGTAGGGCTTGTAAACTGCCTTTAATCCCTGGGGCTCTTGTCCCATGTGTCAGAGCTGCCATGAGGGTAAAGCCAAGTTTGGGGGAGCTACCTAATTTCTGTTCTGTGCCCAACTTGCCTGCTTCCCACCTGCTCCTGACAGGATGAGAACATCATGCGATCCATGCAGCTCTTCGACAGCGTGATTTAGCTCCCGGACCTGCCTCCAGATGAGCTCTCCTGACACTGGGCCCAGAACCTTCCTCTCTCTCTTGACTTTTCCTTTGAGATTCCCCTCCTCCAGCTGCACAGACACCCCCATGGAAAGGGGCCTTCCTTCCCTGAGATGCAGTTGGCGCTGAGATCTTCCCTTTCCCCTGGCCCAGCTCTGCTTTCCTTGGGGAATCCCAAGCAGGTGCTCCCAGATGTTGGAGCATGGGCATGGCTGGCACAGGATGAGAATTTCACCTGGATGGACCTCCCTGCACCCAGTCCTGGTGGAAAAGACACATCCTTGGGCTGCAATAGAGGTTTTCCCCATGCACACCACCCTGTGCAGCCACAGCTCACCTACCCTGATCCTCCCCAGCCCCAGGAGCCCCCAGTCCTGGCTCCAGCCCAAATCTTCCAGCAACACTGTCTAGAAACCAATAAAATCTTGCAATGGGCACAGCCAGAGGCTCAGCTTCCTCCCCTGCCCTGGCTGTGCCCTGCTGTGGGAAGCATGTCCGGTGTGTCCACTGTGAGCCACCGGCCCTCTCCCTGTCCTGACACTGGGCCAGTGGGTGGGCAGAGGGGCTGTGCCTGGAGAAGGCAGCCACATGAGCTCTTGGGGTTCACTGCTGCACGAGCTATGGGGAGCATCCCGACCCCAGGGATCCTGGTTAGACCTATGAGAGGCAGAGGGGAGGTTAAAGGGACCCCGAGGTGACTTGTGGCACTTGTCCCCCAGGATGGAGGATGCAGGGCTGGGAGATCTGCAGCCTCAGTCCCAGTCCCTCAGGTTTGGGGTGCTGGCACAGGGTGACCCCAGGGATCCACTTTGAGGCTCCAGTGGAGAGACACCCTTTCCAACCCTTCCTGAGGACATGACAGCCAAGGCACGGGGATGTGTGGAAGAGGGAGATGGGCTGGTCTCTGGTGGCCATTCTGGCCCCATAGGGCTCACAGCCATGCTCCTGGCATCATTTGCTGCTGACCTTGCTCGGCTCCTATTCCCTGGCTCTTTCCAGCCCACCTGTTGCTCCAGGGACTGGGGAATGAGCAATGAGGCAGAGAGGTGTCCCCACAGGCATAGCCCTGTGCTGGTGACATGGCTGAGCTGGCAGCTCCTGGAGGAGAAAGCCGATGCTGGGGTTAGATCGGAGTCACTGCTGTGCTGCTGGCAGGCTGGAGGGTCACCTTGGGGCAGGGGACTCTTCTCCTTTTCTCAGCAGGGCCATGTGAGAGCCTGCCTGGGGAACCTTGGGGCTGGGGACCCTGGGTGTTTTTGTCACCACCAGCTCCTTGGAGATGGGTGTGTGTAGGCTGGCCTGTCCTGCCCACATACCACTCCAGGTCATAGCTGGGAGAGTGATGCCCATGGGCTAATGATCCCATGCCAACTCCAGAAGCTCCTCACAGGCACTGGGAATGTACCCAGCCCTGGCAGCCCCTGACTGAGGCTCCACTCTGTGTCCTTGGCCGGGGTGGTTGGGGCTGGCCTGAGCTGCAATGTCTGGGATCAGCACCCATGCTGGACCAGACCCAGGCTGAGCCCCTGGGGTTAGAGACATTAGACTTTAACCCCTGGGGCTCTGAGCCAAAGCTATGGAGCTGCTCCCCAGGGGGACCATCCCTGTCCCAGCCCTTCCAGATATCACATGTTTTTTAGGCTCATTTGACACATTATTTACCTTGCAGACATGAAGTGTTTTTTAGGTTCATTCAACACACTGTTCATCTCACAGACCTGTTCCCAGGTTTGCTGTGGGGCTGAGCTCCCACTTGCATTCTCCTAAGGGTGGGAGGGCCTTACCCCTCCATCTCTTTGGCCCTGCTCTCCCTCCTCCCAGCTCTCTGGGGTACCCATTGTTTGCTGCCATGTGGAGCACCTGCCGCCTCCCCCCTCACGCTGTAGGTCGCATGGTGTGACCCCCTGTCCCGGGGCATGGTGACCCACAACCCGCTTGGCATCTCCAGTCTGTATATTTTGTATTATAACAATTATATGAGTTAAAAAACAAAACAAAAAAAAAAACAAAAAACCAATAAAATCTAACCACAATCGCTATGCACACTACCGTTATGTCTTTGCATCTGTCAGCTGTCTGGGATGGGAGGGCAGGAAAATCACGGGGTCTCTGTAGAGGGTTGGTATCCTTTTTGGGGTGCTGTGGTTGCAGGCTGCTCTGGGAGGTTCCATGGAAGACAGAGCTTAGCCATGCTCTTGGTGGTCCTGTAAATACAGACTTTTCCCTGCTAAGACGCTGTAGATGTTAAGGTTAAAAATCTCTTACATGAAGCCTGTCACGTTTCAGGAGTCAGGCTGCCAGGTGTGTTTTCAGCTTGTCACAGACACTGCTGGGTGAACCCAGGACTGGGACCAGGTTGCCCTTGTTAGGATGTAGCATCTAAGGCTGAGCTAACAGGAACATGGTCACCTGCCACCTTGAGGGGGTAGGTATGGACTGGGAAGGGGTTTTTCTTAGGGGCAATCACTGGTTGTTGGACAAGTTCAGCATTGAGAAGTGGGAAAAATTAAGTAAATTAAGTCATGTAAGTAAGAAATTAGTGGGAACAAGAGAGCAGTGGACCTGATGTGGGACATCAAAGTTGTCCAGCATTCTACAGTCTGTGGTCCAGGAACTGAAAGATCAATGCAAAGACCTGCCTGGAGACCAACATATTAAAAAGATGGGCTCTGGCTGTTGGGGGAATTACCATTGTGGGACTGGGTAAGCAGCAACTCTGATCTTTCCAAAGCCTCTGACTCTCGAGGGACCTTTTTGGGCTGCTGGCCATCACCCAGGGCTCTGTATGGCAGTATGAATAGGACTAAGCACGTTTTCCCCTCTAACCCACTTTTCCTGGCATATCCTATCCCCTGAGCTCTATTTGGCTGGTTGCTATTTCAGGCAATGACATGAAAGGGCTTGATGTGCCCTCTTGTGGCACAGGGATGTTGTGAGCCACTGATGGGATCCCTTGGGTCCTTGTCCCTCGGGTGAAGGGCAGGAAAGAGGATGAGGTGACAATGGGAAAAACAGCGCCATGGGGATCAGCCTTCGAGTGCTGCTGTAACCTTTTCATACCAAATGGGAAAAGGTTAGTGCAGGGGGTGCAGCTTTTGGAGTAGGGGGTGGGCATCTCCAAAGGGTGGGCTTTTGGAGTAGAGGGTGGGGAAGCATCTCTGGGAGTCAAAACTAATCTGTTTAGCTCTCCCCCAAACAGACCCTCAGGAGGAGCCTGAAGGAAGGGAGGTCTGGATCCTTTAGGTGTGCCTTCAGCTTGCCAAGAGAAGCTGCTTCGTGAGCCAGGCCTTGGATGACCCTTGTTAGTAGGAGGTGGCATTTAAGGGTGGACATCCAAGCCATTCAGTCGATGATGAGAACAGAGATAAGAGCTGACGGGTCCTTGGAAAAGGGCAGCCTTGTGTTGTTTCCAGACAAGTTCTTCCCATCTTTCAGAGGAAAAATTAATAGTAGCTATTTGGTTAAACAGCTGAGCAACTGGATGAGGCAGCTGATGCAGCCTGGGGCAGTGATTCACTCCAGCATCCTGAATACTGCCTAGAAACACAAGCATTTTGTAAAAGGATAAGATTCTAACACTGTGAGAACTATTACTTAGGATTACTTTGCCATGATCAGAAATACAAGCACCCCTTCAGGGTCTTTTGTGACCCTGTAGTCACCACCCAGCTCTGGAGGTGTGTGAAAGTCCTGTGTGTTCTCCACCCAGATTCTGTGTGTTTCTTCTAACCCTTCTGTAAAGCCTGCTCATGTATCAATACAATTTAGCTGGTTCCTATTTAGGGTATCTGTACAATTTCTATTTTTGCTCTTTGTATGCTTTGGCCTGATGATGGTGGTAACTAGAGATGCCCCTTGCCCAGGGGCTCTGCTGCAGCCTCCTGAACTCTGGTAGTGACGGTGCTGGAAACCGTCTTCAGTTCCTTGTCATGCTCAAACTGTTATCAGTGGGAATAAGTGGAAACGTGGCTGACATATGATGTGTCTGCCCAGATGCGTGCAGGTGTTTTCTAGCCCTTCCTCACGAGCTGGGGTTTTCGGCAACTCTTTATTAACTTGCTTCTTGTTGGCTGCTACCTGCTGCAGTCTCCCCAGCGATGGGAAGGCTGGAAGGATCACCTTGCCGGCCTCTCTCCATAGTCACAAAAGAGATTATCTCAGCCCTGGGGTCCCTCGTGCTCCCATTCGGCTGCGGCAGGAGAGATGCTGTGTGACCTTAGACTCCTCCTCTAATCTACTGATACCATCTCAGCTTGGCATCCCACCCTTCAGCATCTTCCAGGCCTCTTCCGGCCATGGGAACACCTCCAGGCGTGCTACGGGTACGGTACGTGCCGTGCCGTGCCGTGCCGTGCCGCCCGGAGCTTTCCCCCCGCAGCATGTCGGTCTCCCCGCCGGGCCCTGCTGAGCTTGCAGGGCAGCGCGAGAAGTAGGTCACGTCTCACGGGAGCCGGCGCGCCCTCCGCTCCCGCGCAGGCGCGCTCCCGCCGGGGCGCCGCGCGGCGAGGCGCACGCGCAGACCCGAGGTAAACACTTCACTCCCCACCCTCCTTCCCCCCTCGGCGCCGCTTCCCTACACAAACCCCAGGGCGCATGCGTGCTGCCCCGCCGCCGCTTCCCCCTCAGTCCCCGCGGCCCCTCGCGCGTGCGCCGCGGGCGCGCGCTGCCTTCCCGCGCAAGCGCCCTGAGGCCGCCGCGGCCTCGCCCC